>NW_017732634.1:9771-17112 GCF_001890085.2 Hipposideros armiger | reverse complement strand
AATGTGATATCATTTCATCAAACTGGCAGAGAAAACCAGTACCTGAGTTAAAGAAACGCTAAATGCCTCCTTTCTGCTTATGGAAAAATCAATTCATCTTTAAGCCAAACCTGATTTTCATTCTGCTATATTGCAAACACATTTCCGAGAGTCTATTTAGGGTGATGAGACAGCAAACACAATAGCATAACTTGGCCAGACTGCGATCCTCCAGCTGGGACCCCAGGATGCCTTTTACACATGGCTCTCACGAACTCACCGAGCTTCCCGGGAACAGCAGCCTGGCTGCGGCAGAGAGGACGCCTGCCTCCACGAGGCGGGGTCAGGAGCACGGCTGCAAGTGCCTCTCACCGAGTGCTTCCTTTCCCTCGTGAATCCCATAGTGAAGGCTGGGGCTTAGGTCCCTCACAGAGCCCCAGCATCAGTGCAAGTTGGAAAGACACCCATGGTCTTAGACGGATAATGCCCTTAACCTTGGTGCAGGCTTTGAGCTCTGTGAGTTATGGTCAGTTATGCAAGTTCTTCCCTCCCTGCCGCCAGACTCAGACATGAAGTCTACGTCGTAAACCGCTCCCGTCATGTGGGCCCGCACATCAGGTGGGAAAAGCTGTGAGGGACCCAGAGGGACAGCTGGCAGGAGGAAAGAGTTGTGACAGAGCAGCATAAAATGGAATAAAAGCTTCCCAAGATTATATAAGGTAGGGAAAAGAAAAAGAGAGGCTCCTTTGGTGCAATTTTCTCATTTTTGCATCTGCTGATACCACCTGGCTCTGCCTCATACCATAAATGGAATAATTTACCCACTCACACACTTTCTTTTGAAAACCCGTTTTGTGCCCTTAAACTTTAGATACTGGATTCAGTGAGATGAATGAGATCAACAAGGGGCCTGTGCTCAGGGAAATTCATTCTAGTGGTTTGGAGCCTGCAACAAACAAGGAAATGATTGATGCCATTTCCAGTACTGAAAAATGGTACTGCAAACATAAACCTGAACAGCAATTCCAGGTTAGCGAACAGTCTCAAGAAGGGCCTCTCGAAGGAAAGAAATGAAAGATGACGTCAAGTCAGCCATGGAGAGACCCGGAGGAAGAGCTCTAACCAGAAGGAACGACAGTGCAAAGGCCCGGCGGCTGTAACTGGGGTGTTCACACATCAGACAGGCTGACATGGAGGGAGGCAGGCATCCGTAACCCACGTGGTCGTCGCAGCAACTCAGTGAGGCAGGCATTACTCTTATCCCCGTTTTGGATGAAGCAACTGAGGTGTGACTATACATCCTTCTCCAGCTCACATGAAACATTCACCCAGACAAACTACATTCTGGGCCATAAAACACATATTAACAAACATAAAAGGACAGAAACCACATGCTATCTATCCTCAGACCACAATAGAATTAAACTATTTAGACTTCAATAACAGAAAGAATCACTGGAAAATCCAAAAACATGTGGAGAGTAAACAACACACTTCTAAATAATACATGGGTCAACGAAAAACAATCACAGGAGAAATTTAAAAAAACATTTTGAACCAAATGAAAATGAAAACATACTTGTCAAAATTTGTGTGGTGGAGCAAAAGCATTTCCTAGAGGAACATGTATAGCACTGAATGCATACATTAGGAAAGAAAAACATCTAAAAATCAGTCATCTAAATCCCTACCTTAAGAAATTAGAAAGAAAAGAGCAAATTAAATCCAAAGTAAGAAGAAAAGAAATAATAAGAATTAGATAATAATAAGAATTGATAAGCCTCTAGCAGGCTTATTACAAAAAGAGAGAAAATACACAAATAATTAATATCAGAAACAAATGAGAGTACATCACTATAAAGTTCAAGAAAGTTAAAAGGATAATAAAGGAATAAATACTAGGGACCACTTTATGCTGACAAATTTGATAACCTAGATGAAAAGGATCAATTCCTGGAAAGATACAATTTGCCAAAACTCAAACAAGAAGGAAGACAAACTGGAAAGGCTCATATCTATTAAAGAAATTGAATCAAAATTCATAACGTCCCAAAACAGAAAGCTCCAGGACCAGCGGCAACATGCATGCATACATAAATGGCCGTGCAGCCAGACAATGGAGTATTACTCAGCGCTACAAAGAAATGAGCTATCGAGCCATGAGAAGACATGGAGGAACCTGAAATGCATATGACTAAGTGAGGGAAACCAATCTAAAAAGGCCACCTACTGTGTGATGTCAACTCTGTGGCATCCTGGAAAAGGTAAAACTAGGCAGATGATGAAAAGATCTGTGGGTGCCAGGGTTGGGGAGAGAGGGATGAACAGGCAGAGCACAGGGGATGTTTCAGGCACTTTCCATAAATCACCCCAGTCCCTGTTTAGTGGTATTGTCTGGGGAAGAGGAAATTGGATGCTACCCCTGAATCGACCATTTACAAGCACGGATTCGTTGTGACACAAATAACTCTTTAGGAATTAACTGGAAGTATCGCTGAGTGAACTAGAGGACCTTAGCTAACGACTTTGGGAGCGCACTCTAAACAATGAATGGTGACTAATGCATCTAAATAGTGTAGTAAATATGGCTGCTGCTGACAGTTTGATAGGAAGTCACCAGCCGAGTCACCCTCCTTTCAGGATGTGGGAGCAGCAGGGAGGACCAGGGTTTGTGACTGGACACCACTACTTCAAGGAGGCCGTCTTTCAGGGCCCGACACGAGATGCGGAGTGTGCGCCCAGCACCCGTCAAGTCAGTCCCTAAACTCTAACCCTGAACCCTCGTCTTGCAAGGCTAAAAAAGGGACACTCAGTCATGTTTTCCAGAAGCGTCGTCCAGGGAAAGGGCCCTGAAACGCTGTGCCTGCCTCCCAGGGGCTCTGTTCCACCCAGGCCTGGCCGGGAGCTCACTGTTAATGCCGCAGCCTCTACTGCACTCATGCAAGCTTTGGCTTCGTTTGTCTGTGTTTTCCAATTACTCCTGTTTACTTCTATCTATTTCTAGCTGTCTTCAGTGAGAGTGCTGGCCTTTCTAGAATTACACGTACAGACTACACGTGGCTCTTTTATTTGGCACTTCTTGGTTTCTTATAACGTTAATAATTATCCATATGCTTACCAGCCATTTTTATCTATTTTCTGATCATTATGTTTTGAATAGGCTACCAAGGAGAAATCAATCAATCCAGAAATATTTATAACAACCTCTATACTTAGCACTGGGACGGTGCCAACACAAATACTCTATTTTGGCCATGACAGCAAGTGGTGATGGTGAAATATACACCCAAGCTTGTTCTAGAAATTACAGGAATAGTTTGCCTGAAGCATTTTGTTCCTGGGTCCCTACAGATGCTCTCCAGCTCCAAAGTCTGCTGGCCAGTTCCTGGCAGAACAGGTATTTCTCAGCCATGGCTGTTGGGGCACTGGCTTGGGGAAGGGGGTTAAAATCCGTAGGAACAGAAACGGAGTGTTGTTCTACTCTGATGTCAAATATTGCTTCGAAGCTTCCTCAGGGAGTTTGTTTTCTTAAGCAGGCCACCCATTTCTCCTCCCTGAGACCATGAAATAACATGAAGCATTAAACATGGTTAAGCACTTTAGTACTGAGGAGATGTGAATTTGAATTTCAAAGATAAGAGGAGCTTTGGGCAAGTTTCTTAACCCATCTGACTCTCATTTTTTTGGTTTGTTTTTTGTTTTTCATCTGTAAACAGGACATCACAGCATCAACCCTGCAGAGGTGCTCGAAACAGCAGGAGTGCATTTTGTTACAGAGATTATGACTAGAGTGGACACTCAAAATGACAGTTAATAGAATTTAATTTTTGAAAAGAACCAATTGTCTTCCCTAGTATACTTAATAAAGATTATTTTATGTGAATTTTTTGTGGCTTGGCAATTTGTGGATTAGAGACATTTTCGGGAATATTATTTTTTCAAGGCTACTAGGACACTCAGTGCCCTTCTGACCTCTGCACTGCTGCAGATGCCATTCCTTACCCTGGGATACCCTTCCCTAGCTATTATGTTTCAGAGCCCTGCGTATTTTTTTCTATTTCATGGCACTCTCAGGGAAGACTCCAGCTTAACATGCAGTCTTTCCAGCCTTTGTGCTCCTGGATATTTTGTTTAGGCTTTTTTATATTATAGCAACTCCTTTACCTGGTCTTACAATTACTACTCCCTCTCTTCTGGGGAGTAATCTCCTGAAAAATATAGGCATGACTCGGTCCCACTGTTTACTAAGATATGACGTAACAAATTACTGGTACATGATTTGCATATCTGAACACTGAGAATAAGTAACAGAAACATATTTTAATGTGCATGAATAGATGGCATACACAATTCACAGGTGGCCCGATAGCAGACCTCAACGCTCCTGACACTGTTTGGTGGCTAATCTGTACGGCATGCCATGAGTACTTCATGTCATACCTTAAAATACGCTCTCTACTTTAGGAAATTACCAACTATGACTTAAGATAGGTACTTGCATGTCAGATCATAATGTGAATCATGGTGCTAATATTCTGATTAGGAGTTAATCCTTTTTGGAGCATCTATTTATCTATAAAATGGGCACATGTTGTAACTTCAAGTGATATTTATAAGTCACCATGTGCTGTTTGCATATATCTTCCAGTTTACCTGCTTCCTTCATTCATTTATGCCACTTCTATGCTGATTGGGACACCCCTAGAAAATTCCATAAATAATATTTTCTTTGGACTTGTGATCTGTGCTACAAAGGAAAAAAACTAAAAACACAAAAACAGGGCTTCTGAGACGCATGTTCTGTAACAGATGGCTCGTACCTGGTCTCCTAGTTCCCACCCAATACTTCCTCTAGCTCAGGTTGGAGGCACAGACAAGGGACGGGGCAGGCAGAACAAGCGTATCGTCCCCCATGCTTCACAGACCCAAGTCATTTCAAGCTCCATGAGAAAATGGTTCATCTGTGCTTGGTGATGTATATATTATTCTGGCTAAATACATTTGTTTCCATGAGCCAACAGGCTTCAAAAATGGTGTGCACAGGGGCTGGTCAGGACAGTCTAGTGATTGTGAGGGTTTTAGAGCCGTTGTAAATGTGCTGCTGGGTCAGAAGGATGCAAACCCTGATATTTAACTCTAAGCACGGCACTGAGCCATTACAGTGTTTAATTATTTAGCTGTTGTAAGGCAAATGTTCCCAGGTCTGACATGTTAGTTGACTTGACATTCAAAAATTTATGCTGTGTTTTTATAGAGTGACACCCATTGGCGAAGGCCAGAACTCATGGCATTCATCCTGCCCCCTGCCTGCCCCGGCGCCTCCATTAATGCACTTATTACCGATACGAAGGGGACAAATTTAAATGTTTCAGGAGGAGAAAAAGCCTGCAGCTTTCATGAGGGAGATTTCAAGGTCAGGGAAGTTCTGAATTTGACATAAAGAGAAAATGACCTTTTTAAAAAAATTAAATCTATGTTGAACAATCTAATCATGGAAACACTACAATAATTACTTTATTTCTTTAAGCTTAGCTGCTCTTCAGCTAATTTTTACTCCTCACCAGATATTCTCTATGAAAACAGAGAAGCAAGGACTGAGGGTTCTAAGAGCTCTCTTCAAAAAGCCACGTGCTCTCTTAAGAGTTCACATGCACATGTCTTTTATAATAATCATTACCACCGGCCAGGCATCTCCTCTGTGCCAGGAGGTCTCTCAGGCACGTCAGCATATTACCTCACTTCTCACCTTCTCAGCTAACCATGATGACTAATGCTGACAGAGGGTGCACTGTGTACCAGGCACAGTCCCGTGACAGGCCACAGGTAGGTCCTGCATTCTCACAATTCTGAGGTGGGTGTCACTCGTTTCAGCTTCCTAACACCGCTGTAACAAATTTCTGCAAATGCAGAAGCTTAAAACACACAGATTTACTATCTCACAGCTTCGTGCCCAGATGTCACCTGACTAGAACCTGGTGCTGGCAAGGGCTGCACGGCTTGAAGCTCTGGGGATGAATCACTGAAGTTCATCAGGTTGTTGACAGGATTTAGTGCACTGAGGCTCCATGGCCCGTGTCCCTGACAGCTGTCTTTCTGAGTGCCTAGAAGCCTCCCTCGGGTCGTGGCACGGCCTCGTGGCACGGTCTCCTTCCTCCACCTTGAGGTCAGGTCTGGGCTACTCACGCCGCATGTCTCTCTCCTTCCCCTTTGGCCGCATCTCAGCTCTGCCACAGCTGTCAGACTCAGAGGACATTCTCTGCTTCCACGGGCTCACTGATTGCATCGGTCCTGCCCAGACGGCTCAGATCATCTCCCCGCCTCAAGATCCATCAGTCACATCTGCAAAGCCCCCTCTGTCGTGTAACCTAACATATTCACAGGTTCCGGGGATGAAGGCGTGGGCATCTCTGGTGGCCATTCTCCTGCTCACCACACCATAGAATCCCTGGTTTTAAAGATGAAGAAACTGAGACTACAACATGTTCATCTGCCCAAGAAAAAAGAGCTTACGAATGGTGGCACCGGGCGCAGCTCACGTCCCTCTCGCCTCTGTACCTGTGCACCTGTAACCTGCAGCCTTTATTTAGAGCCCCACTTCCTCAGCAAACAGGTTAATGTTCCATCCTGAGCACATCTGCCACTTGTGCAAAATCACCAGTCCTTGGGCACACGAGGCTCATGGGCGACCAGCAGAACACAGCCCAGGACTTTATCACGTCGGCATGGTGTCATTTTATGACCACTGCTTCTATCATTTTCATCCCTTTGTGGAATTTCTTTTCTAATTACTGTTTCCCACGTCTGTCCAATTAAGACGCTTAGTCCAGCTCACGAGAGCTGATAGTAAATGAGGAGAGCATAGCACTCACCTTCCCAGCTGCATTCGCTTAAATTATGTGTGAAGACCTCCCGTGAGTTCAGTGGCTTCGTCTCCACAGCAGTGGAGGCACATTTCTGACAGAAAAATTCCTGGCTACCTTTTGAAGCTATTGTGAGGCTCAAGCTGTGTGTGAGCAGAGGCCAGGGCAAGACTCCTGGTTCCAATCCAGACCCTGCTGCCTGTTGGCTGCGACTCTGGACAAGTTCCCTCGCCTCTCTTTACCTTAGGTCATCCATCCCGGAAATGGGTGCAGTAACCAAAGGCATCCTGGGAATTCAGTGCGCTTTGACAGACAGCATTTCCAGTGATGTCTGCCACATGCTAAGGCCCATCTGTGTGTGATGTCAGGTGGAGTGGGCTTATTCTTAGAACATTACATTTCCCCCAGCTCTAATTACATATTCTACCGATTATGACTTCACCTCCTAATCATGGCTCCATCTGATGATCATACACATGCCTTCTGATATTGTGCAGAAGCA
>NW_017732634.1:0-7608 GCF_001890085.2 Hipposideros armiger | reverse complement strand
GGGATTTCTGTGTCAGTAAAGCACAGGACAAACTGGCAGCAGCATTTCTTTTCATCCTGTTATTAACCAGCGCCAGAGTAAAATCCTGTTTGGTTATACTCTGTGGGCTATTGGGTCTGCTAAATAGTGAGGATGCCAGGAATGCCTCTATTTCGATGGCTCTCTGCCCAACTTCCCAGAACCCTCATTAATACCCTGAACTGAAGGGCATGGGTTAGAACTAACAGGCAAAGGGAACCTTAGCTCGATTTGCCTTAAAGTACTGTCGCTGAAACCCCACCTCCCTTCCAGTAAATGTGCTTGAAAGTGGGAAGAAACATCGCAGGGACGTGGCTCAGGGGGCTGGTGCCCTCCTCCGTGGAGATGCTCAGAGTTGGCATGTCCCAGATCCCTGCCCATGTTTTGGGATGAGGTGTGGCAGAGAGTAAAACTGCTGCAGGTCCGTGTGGCACACGACTGCAGGAGGCTCGGCGCATCTCCTTCCTCCAGGTAACAATAAAACAGGGTTTCCCTCCACGGTCGTGGACTTCTCCAGCTGCGGCCCAGCTGCTGCCTGGTGAGGAACCTGGGACAGGGGCCGTCTCTCCTGCTACATCTGCAGGGCGCAGACTGGGGAGGTGGCGTCTATTTGAATCCTTCATTTATCTCGAGGCCCCTTGCGTTGAGGCAATCACAGCACACACAAATCTACACACTGCCCCATAACGCCTTCTCTGTGGATGGGGTGTACAGACACTCTGGGCTACCACTGTGCCGGGTGCCCCACCAGCAGCACCACGAATGCCCACTTCTCATCAGTCCAGCTCCTGGGCGTCTGACACCGAAGGGGCTTCCATCAGACAGACAGATGAGCTTGTTAATGGAGGGGATGGAAATGGAGCCCTAACGAGCTACTGTATCGTCAATGAGAGCAAATTACATTGTCAGCGCTATTTACGGCTTCGCACAGCATGGAGCCCAGTAATTACGTCTCTGCAATTATTCCATTCAGAGGACTTTTCAGTCAGGGGTTCTCACCATGGCCAAAGCCATTTGGAAGCCTCTGCTGTACATGGAAGTTAGAGCCTGCTATAAACGTCAGGGCACTGTGTGTTCTGAAACAAAATTGTGGCTCGAGGCTCTAAAGATGAGCCAATTTGTGGGAATGAGCCACTTGGAGTTTAGAGGAAACATAATGGTTGTGGTCTGTGTGGTAGCAGGACTGAAATACTGCATTGAACTCCCAACACAGTTGTCAGGTCCGCCTAAGTCCTCCCAAGAAAAGCACAACCTTGGAGATAAACTGTGACTGCAGGTTTTTACAAGCTTTGGAAATTCTTTGGATAGCTTTTGATCGGTCATAACTATATGGTACAGTTTACTGCTGAGGACACTCAAAGCAGTAACTATACAGCTACATATAATGTGTGTGTGTGTGTGTGTGTGTGTTTTACCTTATTATTCAAATCATTTTAGAAGAATATGAACCAGAAATCATGCAACAAATACTTACTAATCACTAATTAGGTCTTGGGCATTTAGGGTAGATTTCGGGGAATCCTGCAGTGAAACTGCCATGAAAAAGTAACTTGAGGGAGCTATGCAAAACTGCACTCTGGAATACAGAACAATATATAATTTATGATCTTCACAACGCCTTGCTTTATTAGGAGTACAAATATAAACAGTCAGAGAACCAGCACCGAGTCAGCACGCACTAATTTACAGCGGCCGCGTGCGACAGCAAGCGCCAGTCTGGGGTAGCTCGCAGGTCCTCTAAGAGCCATGAATCAGCGCAGTTGATGGAATCAGCAAGGGTTTCTGAAACAGCTATTGGCTTACAGAAACACTATATTTAGACTGGCTTCTCTTTGCATATGCGGAAGATCTCCAATTGCTGAATGCGGCAATGCTATTTTGATTTACTAGCAAAAACTCGATGTAGGTATTGATATAATGTTTGGACTGTTTGGTGGTAAACCCTTTCTGGGTCTGGTCTTCTTTCCCATCTGTCTGTAAGACCCTGGAGAGCAGACTCGATCTCTTTGCTTGGCTGAAAAGCCCACATCCAGCTGTCAGAGTGAACATGTGAAGTGTGGATGGGAGCGTGGCCAACAAGGAGGCAGTGTGTCCGGGGCGCAGACATGCTGTGGGGCCAGAGGCGCCACGTGTTGTTACTTCTCGCCACGTACCAGTTTCATGCCTGTACAGTTCCCTAGAGCTGCTATAACTGTCACAAACTAGATGCCTTTAGACACCGGAGAGTTATTCTCTCGAGGTTCTGGTGGTCAGGAGTGTGAAATCAAGCTGGCAGCAGGGCCGCGTGCCCTCCGGACTCTGGGGGTGATGATCCTTCCTCTTCAACCCCTGGTGGCCCCAGGTGTTCCTTGGCTGGAGGCAGTATCACGCAAAGTTCTGCCCCCCTCGTCATGGGGCCATCCTCCTCCCCTGGTTCTTCACATCATCTGTCTGTAAAGCTCCAACCCAAGGTCCGAATCCCCGCTTCCAAGGACACCAGTCATCCTGGCTTAAGTTGCAACCTGACCGCCTCACCTGAACTTAATAATATCCACAAGGCCTGTTTCCAAGAAGGATATACTCACAGGTACGAAGGGTTAGGACTTCAACATACCTTTTTGGGGGGACACAACTCTACCCATAAAAATGATCACGAACAAGGTCCCGATTTCTCTAAGCTTCAGACTCCAGCTCAGTGAAACAGAAACAATGGTATCAGTAACAATCGCCGGGTTATCCTAAGAACTAAATGAGAGCAGGGTGCAAACTACATCGTTCTGAAGTGAGGGTCCTCTGTCATGGAAAGAACTGGATATATTAGAGCCTTCTGCCCTTATCAGGTCTTTAAGGAGGAGGAAGGTGGGGCGGGGGATGTGAGGGGTCAGCAGGAGGGGAGAAGGGGTGAGTTAAAAAAACAATTCCTTTTTTTCAAGGCACTGCTGAAAATCTATAATGAAATAAGGATTTTAAAAATGGAAACTCTTCATCTGTCTTGGGAAATTTTAGCAGTTCGGGATTGGAAGAAACTGAAGTGCTACTAAATTCGAGCAGAATATGAGAGAACACCGGGATGCAAACGGTCTAAATTGTGCAACATCAGGAAATTCTTTCTTGCGAACTGACCTTACAAAAGCCTATGTAGAGAAAAATCTCTACCCACATAGTCATGATACTAAGCAGACACAACTAAAATCTATGTTGCTGTGTCTAAACGGTATTTTTCTAGAGCAGATTCCAAACTCTTGCTTTACTTTCAGGTACACACCTGGGCCCCCAAGACTTGACTTTTCTCAGAGAGAAAGAATCAATCCCCCGTTTAAGCTCCTGCACGTCACTGTGGTTCTGAGGTAAGCCACCCCAAGGCCCCCACGCTATCAGATCGCCACATTTTCTAATTTAGAAATTCTCGTGGCCACAGCAGATAGTTACCCAGGATGAATTTAGGAAACGAGATGTTTTGTGCTAAGCGCCCATTTAGTGCAAACTTGCCACCATCCCCAGATGCACACTGCATGGGTGAGTACAATGCACTGAAATGACAGTGCACGGTCGCTCTGATGCACTCAGTTCTAAGCTGACCTTCTGTGCACCTGTTAGAATTACACTTTCTTCAGCTTCCAAACTGTTTAACAAGTGGCAGCCATACCTAGAAGAGCGCATGCAGGAAATGTTAACAGGGGACAATAACGTGAGAGGCCAGGGACATTTACATCGCATATTAAAAATACAGCCTGCAGCCTTCACTCTCTGAAAGACACAGTCCAAAGGGCTTATGTTCAAAGGGAAATAATTCTCTGTAAGCTGCTGCATAAATTAATGAAACAAGAACACCCCTTCCGGGAACGTTGTGATTATTAGGAAACTGACCCAGCTTGCTGCTGGCCTGGGGCCAGGCGGTCCTAGAAGACATGTGTGTTGGTGACATTTCCAGGCAGCCTGGAGAGATGTCTGAATCTTTGGGACTCATTTGCACGGCTAGCTTCCCAATGGACACAGCTTTCTCTCCTGAGCCTTTTTCCAGGCCGAGGCAGGTATGTCTGGGGATTAGAGTTCATTACTGAGATTTACGCTGCTGTGTGCTGCCTGGCCTGCTTCTGGAATGCCTTGTACTCTCCTGTGTCTGAGATTGTGACAGGTAACGTGTAGCCAGGGCCAAACCAACACACTTCCTTAAGTTTCTGAATGTCCATTTCTGAGAAAGTCCCTTATCTGAGCAATGAAAGGCAGAATGAAACCAGGCATTTTCCCCAAACCACATTAATATATCTTTTCTCACGAGGTTTTGCAGTGAGTCTAGTAACTGAGTAGAGAGTCACAACTCCAGAAAATAGCTTCTGGAGTTTTCTCTCATACCTGAGAGAACAATTCTCCTGGCGGTCATGCTGATGCCTTAGAGATTGAAAGGCAACCTGCAAATGTTTCTGCCTCGAGACCTGGTCTTGTTCCTCCAGTGCCATGAGTGTATGTCTCCCTGGGACGTCAGTGATTAAATGCACATCCATCACAGCCACTCCCTACTGTCAGCAGCCTACGGCAGAGAGCACAGCACTGGCCCTGACTTGAATTTCTGCCATGTGTCTAACCCGTTTTCAGGGCTTTCACTGCACCAGCCTGCTCACTGCTCTCTACCCCCCAGTCCGTTCTCCACAGAGCAGCTGGAGCAGTCTATTTAAAGCATGCATTGGGCACTGTCTCTCCTGTTTAAAGCCCTGCAGGGCATTCCCATTTTTGCTTATGATAAAATTCAAACACCTCTCCAGGACACACCTGGCCTCCTGGTGGGCCTGACTCTTCCCTTCATCACTGCCACGGCCTCCAGCCGCAATGGTTTCTTCGTAGGCATCAACCCCACGGAAACACTTCAGACAAGTGATCAGAATAAGGTCTAGGGTGACCACCCAGCTCCCCTGTGAGCACAGAAGCCTGTGGGTGCAGGCGCAGCACTCTAGTTACTTCTGTGTGCTTATTCCGTGTTTCCCACACTTGCACAATGGGTCGTACCTTACACTGGTGCTTGGTTTTTAAATTCAGAACACAAGTGTTAACCTCCTGGAGAAAACGGCCCTTACAAATCTCTTCAATGCCTCTACAGCATGCAGGTCACAGGTTTTGCTGTATGCGTAAGGCTGTTCTCTGTAATAACGATGCCCCATAAAGGATGGAAGTCGCTAAGACACAACAAAGAAAGGCATAAAACAGAAGACTAGAAGCAGCCATTTCAACATTCGAACCATTCATCTTTAAAGGTAACTACCAACTACTTAGCAGCCAGTGAGGAAAGGTGGCGGACCCCCAAGCATTCCAGACTGACTGCTCTCCATTCTCACTCAGCTTAGCAGATGTTAATGAATGTACTTGTGGTGAGGATTAAATGAGATCACAGGTAGCGCAAGCACCCCTGGGTTCAGTGGCAGTTCCACCAAATAAATGCCCTCATGAGGCTGCGTGGCTGTCTACAGAAGATGTTCAACGTGTGTGAAACAGGACACACTGACCAGAGCATCTCAATCTCCAAAACAAGGTAACAGACCAGCATGCAGACTTTCAAAGGGATATCTGAGAACTTGCTCAGTCATTCTTAGAGCCTCTTTACCATTTCAAGAACACAACAGAGGCAGCAGAATGGAGGTGATGGGGAACGTGGGGGGTCTGAGGATATCTAGGCTGATCCGGGAACAATGAACCCAGGATGGCAGAGGGACATACACGCTTGATGTGGATGACACTCTGACAGCTGCATTCGAGGGAGGCCCAAGCATGAGACAGTCCACAGGCCACTTCTGCCCGGTCCCATCCACCTAGACACATAAGCTCCATCTCGAGGGAATTCCCTTGCCCTCTTCCCCTTCTGGGTGGGAGTGGGAGTGAAGAAGGAAAAGGAGGAAAAATGGAGAGTGGTTATTTCCACAGACGCTTAAAAAAATATCGACACAATTTGACACATGTTCCTAATATAAAGTACTGAGAAAATAAAAATGGTGGATATAGACCTCAGTATTCAAGCCAATAGTTCACATAACAGGGGAACCCTAGAAGGATTCCACTGAAATCATAAACAAGTCAGGAATGTCCGCCATTTCCCCTATTATTTAAGCATGTTCTTGAGATACTAGTCAAGGCAATCAGACTAAAGAAAACAATTAGGAACATGAGATTTGGGGGAAAAATTAAACTGTCTATTTGCAGAGGACTTAGTCATATACCTAGAGAGCAAATGATAAAAATAATTGCAGCAAGACAGCAATCCGTAAAATTAACATACAAGCATCAACAGCATTTATATAAACGTGTAATAACCAGTTAGAAAATAAAATAATTCCACGAATCTCCTTTATAACAGCAACAGAGTAGATAAATACTTAGGGGTAAGCTTATGCAGAAACATTTAAAGACAGAAGCAAAAAGCTACACAATACTCTTACAGGCGAAAGCAGACGTGAACACATACCTTCTCTCTTCTCTGCAGGATATTGCAGCATCATCAATATTTTAATAGCCCCTGTCTTCATATACAACATTAATGTGATTTCAATAAAATTTTTAATGAACTCTTTTTGGAGGGACACAAAATGACATTAAATTTTATGTAGAAAATAAACATACAAGAATAGCCAGGACTAAAAAATAAGTCTGAGAGAAATTAGATATACCAGGTACAGTAATACCTTGGTTTGCGAGCATAATTCATTCCGGAAACAAACTACTTGTATTGTAAGACACTGCTCGTTTACCACGTTAAAATGTATTAGAAATCTTTCCTCGTCTTGTGGAACAATTGCAAACCACGTTACTCGCAATCCAAGATTTTACTGTATTTAATAAAAAAAAAAGAGCAGTGAGGGGCTGGCACCTGAATGGATTAATGGACGGAAGGGAATGAGGCCAGGACAGACCTACCTGTGTCTAAGCATCTAGAACATGGTTAAGGTAGTATTTGACAACATGGGGCAAACATCAGTCTTTATAATAAATGGTGCTGCAATAAGTGAATAGTCATTTGGTGTGAAAAAGATATACAGTAAAACCTTGGATTGAGAGTAACTTGGCTTGCGAGTGTTCTGCAAGACAAGCAAACATTTCTAATACATTTTAATGTGGTAAACAAGTGATGTCTTGCAATACGAGTAGTTTGTTTCTAGAACAAATTATGCTCACAAACCAAGGTATTACTGTAATTAGATCCATTCTTGACACCACACACAAGAACTTCTTTTAAATAGATCAAAACTAAATGGAACAAATGAATGAATGAATGAATGAATACAGAAAAAGGAAAGAAAATGGAATTATAAGTGAGCTCCTATATAATCTGGGTCTAGGGAAAGCCTTTCCCAATACCCCGGAGGCTGAGGGGGGAACCTATAAAGAAAGCCGCGCTTGGCTCCAACAGGCTGTTCATTGAGATGCGGGAGTGCATGAGCCGTCATGGGTCCCCGCTGTCTGCACTGCGCATGCAGAGTTGCCAAGCTGGCGACTGGCTGTCGAGCTGCTCGGCATGATCTGTGAGCGGCTGACTGGGACAGGCTGATACTAAAAGTTTTCCTGGGAGTGTTGGGCCGTGAGCTGTGCACCTGTGTGATCGGGCCGGGGCATTCCTGGCGAGTTTATGCG
>NW_017732633.1:474644-477964 GCF_001890085.2 Hipposideros armiger | reverse complement strand
CAAGAGTTTTCTTGTTAAATACTCTACAGCTTTACTGTAGAAACGAGTTTATCCACAAATATTCCAGGTAATGGCTTATTTAATTTTCCACCATATGACTATAACGCAATGATTTAATTATGAATAAACCTTAAGCTGAGATTTTACATAATTAACAATGTCTTGATAAACAATTTCATTCATTTTAAAAACCAATGAGATAAGAAATCTCATGTTTTAAAAATAACCATATTTATATAAAAAATTGATGCCTATATTTATAAGTATGATGCAATTAAATTTCAGGAAGAGGTTGGTGATTATTTTAAGCCACCACTCAAACTAAAACAAAGTGCTAAAGATTTCCTGTTTGGCACTAACAGTACAAAGTCCCAGTTACAACTGTTTTCTCTGAGTTTTTATAATACTGCCTGTAGTAAATTTCCAGATGCAAGATTTGCCCTATAGAAATAAAACAATGCCGAATTGTTATGGAGACCGTATATACATTAAACCAGGTCAAATTCATTGACACTAAAATCAAATGAAAACTGAAGCTTGTTGTTAATATTAAAGCCAAAAAAAGGTGTAATACCTCAATGTAGCAGAGATTTGCAACAAACTTTTCAAATCACTTGAATTATCTGATTCCCAAGACACGTTAGTACATTATACATTAGGATACTAAAAGTAGATAATACATTATAATTCTGCTGAAATATCCTGTTAGTAAAGTAAGGAAAAAACACCAATCAACATGTATTTCTTAAAAGAGCAACACTGAAAGAATTGCAGATGGTGTCCTAATAACTATTGGAACTAGTTCATCCTATTATGAATGGCTACCAATTTCCCGTTGCATAAAGAATGAATGCTGCCTGTTAGAAAAATCAAATTTAAAATATGCAAAAGTACAAAGACCTTACTTAGAGGCCAACAATACTGCAAGACCACAATAAGAAGCAACAAAAACTACAGACCTTTAATAAGTCACAATAAATGTAACTTCACTTCGCTCATAGAACCTCTGAGTTCTTACTGAAAGCCAATTTTACACAGAATTTTAACAAACTTGAATATTTATTTTTGAAGCCCACAACTGATGATAGTCTGAAATCAATTTATAGATGAAAAAACTGAGATTGAGAAAGATGGTTGAGCCAGAAACAAACCAAAATTTTCTAACCTAGGAAGTGTGCAAACTTGTACACTCCTGACAGCAGGGGAAGGCAACCCTGCCAACAGCTTGCAACAACAAAACAAAACAAAACAAAACACAACACCATAAAAAGCAAACATAATTTTTTTAAAAAGGCACAGAATCCTGCTATAAGACAAGACCCATTAGGATCCCAGGGCACCAATATTCCTGAATCATAAAACATTAAACAATGTAAAGTGAATTCTAAGACTGATGTAATTTGTTATAAAAATAATCCCATCTCAAATGGTCAAAATAAAAGGGGGATGCTAAAACGGGTAAATTTTCGGGTACATAGCAAATTATCAGTGAGAAAAGCGAGTATTCTAGATATTTGTGCTTTTCTGGATTTTATGACACAGTTTCAAAAATGTTCACAAACTCCCCTCCCCATCATCCTTCCGAACCTGTAAATTACTGTCCATTCTTTGCCAAAGAGGGACACATATAGACACACACGTATTTTCCCCCAATCTGGTTTTAGCCACTGAAAGTTGACGTACCTCAAATTTCCAAACCATTTAATTGTTCCTTGGACGTACTTGCTCTCACTACTGCAAAAACTTGATCCTGCACAGAAAGTACTGTTGTGAGATATTAAAATCAATGCACAAAATGATGCTTTTATAACATTTCTAAAACGACTAGAAATTCTTCATTTCCGCAGACCTCGACTTAGCTCGTTAAGGCTAAAGATGAGCCAAATTCGCACAATTACCCCCAAGGCATATGAAGCTCCGAAGACATCACCTTCCTCCTAAAAGGCCTGCGCTGCTCAAAGCTCCTCGGGAACGTGAGAGAACTTGGAGACAGCTCTGGGACGAGGGAAAACAGCCTGGATCTGAGTTTTAGGAGAATGCTTAACTAAGTGGCCTGTGCCACTCACCTATGCACAGAAGACGCTGTCTGAGAGGAAAAGGTCGCAGTAGAAGGAAAGCCTGTCTTTAATCTTAACTGGTGATTCAGGCTCCTCGCCCGCCACTCTCCAACCCTAACCTGTCAGAACGTCAGGTTACGCCTCCCCCTTTCCCACCAATCCTCCCACCTACACCACTTTAGTGCTTTGTCTTACAATTTTGAAGCATCAAAAATCACACTGGCTCTCTAGAGTTCAGGCCGCCGTCGCTGCCGCCATATTACAGCTTGTGCGGCAAAATGCGTCAGGGAGGGAGGCGTGCGCCCGAATCGAGAGGGCGGGGGCTGGCAGGGGGAGGGACGTTTCCCAGGCCTGGGAGGCACGGCTGGAAGCCTTCTTCAGCTGCAATAGCTGCAAAGTCAGCGCCACGGTCCTTGGGGGTCCCTTCTGGAACCAGGTAGCCAGATACCGTGAGGGGAAGACGGTTAACTCGGCAGGGCCTATCGTGCCGGCTCCGCCCCTCTTCTTGGGCCCTTCCCGCTCTCCTATCCCGGGTCGGCTGCGAAGGACGCCACCGAAACAACACGGGCTTCACGCCACCTACCTGCACCAGTACAGTCTCCTCTTCCCAGGGTCCCGTCCTTTAAAGCGCTTCAAATCTACCGCCGCCAAAAAAGGCGCTAAAGCCCACTAACCGCCTCCCTCCCCCACAACCCAGTCCCAGCGTGGAGGGAAAGCGTCGCTCCGGAAGTGCGTCACAGGTTGGTTGACCGTACCTCCTGGTGTTCCCTTGATTGCGTGACCTCGGCCCACTATGGAGTTCTAGGGTTTTGGTGCCTGTTAAATACCTAGTGTATAGGTAGCTAAAGGCTTTATGTGTGAGTTGACTGGGAACGTTTGTAACCCTCAGGATGCAATGTCGTTTGTGAAATGAAGTGCTTCATTGGGTAAACATTTATTGATAGTCTGCCAGAGTATTGGGAAGGAAGCCCTACTTTCAAGGAGCTTCTTAGTTCTGTTTTCTCTTAACGCTGTGACATGATTTTTTAAAAACAGAAATAAACAAAGAGCTATTGAGAAAATAATGAAATTACAAAGGTAATTGATGTTCGTTTTTTATATTCTCACAGTAACTCATGATGTAGGTTATCGTTGTTTCACAGATAAAGAAATTGAGGCTCAGAAGAGGGTAAGTGCCTCCCTCCCAAACACAGTTTCTAAATAGCAAGGCAAGTCTATGACTCCAAATCCAGCGCTCTCTAGGGAAAAATAGGACATATATTG
>NW_017732633.1:471209-472688 GCF_001890085.2 Hipposideros armiger | reverse complement strand
ATTTGATTATTAACCCAGCTAGAAGAACTTAGAAGGTGGGAGGAAAAGCATTAATTTTTTTTTAGCCCCACAGTATTTATTAGATATAGTGTATATTATAAATGGTCAGATGTTAGGAGATTCTTGAAAGAAGTTTTGAAGCAACATTACAAATGTCAATTCATGGACTTGTGGCTGGTGCTGGCCATGAGAAAGTTTTCACTGGAAGAATTCTTAGGAAGAATTGTTTTTTAAATTGAGTTTGTAACGTTTTCTTAGTGTTAAAATATCCTTTTATGAAATGATGTTTATAGAACATGGGTAGTTGTTTTCTTTCTCTAGATGTCCTTACTTGGACAAAAGAAAAATTCACATGCTTTGTTGGGTCCCAGATATGTTGAAGTTTCACTGGTGTGTGAAATCTCAAACTTTCCCAGATTGCTTTGACATGGATTTATTGTTCCAAGAAGAAAGCTGTTGCAAGTAAAATAAAGTGTTATTTCCAACAATACTGCTTAGAGAACAAAGGACTTATTTCTCTCTTATAGTATTGGGTTGCTGGAAAAGTCATGACGCATTTTTGCAATGAAAAACATAGAAAAAATACGTCATGACTTTTCCAACAACCCAATAGATCTGAGGTGAGTGGGCCAAGTTAGAGAGCACAGTTCTGCTCCATATGGTCATTCAAGAACTTGACTTCCTTCCATCATGTTATTCCAACATACTCCAGAGCCTTGACATTACATGATTAAAATGTGTTGCCTTGGGTTTTGGCTGGCAGAAACAGAAAGAAGAGGTAATGTCTTAAGGCCTAAACCAGGAAGTAGCACATGCCCTTTGGCTGTAATTCCATCAATGAGAACACAGCCAAACTCAATTATAAAGTGCTGGGAAATGTAATATTGGTGTATGTCCAGAAAGAAGTGGAAAAGGTATGTATTTTGGTGGAAAATTAAGTCTGGGCCATATATCTCATTAAAAGATAATTGTTTGCATAATTAGTTTTTGTGACCATTCTACACTGTTAGCAGACAGAAGATTTGCTGTGATGGTGTTAGTGTTTTGAAATATGTTTAATCTCCAGCACTCTTAGATGAACTGTAACTTAAGGTCACTTTCAATAGCAGATGTAAAGACCAAAAAATTTAGATTTACAATCATCAAAACAGGTTTTCAAGGGGTGACTTCAGTTAGCTTTTGCTTATTTTGCATGCCTTTTTTAAAGGTAGAATTTTTAAATTATAGTTTAAATATATTCATAAGCCATAGTATAGTTATAGGTTTTTTTGATACATTTTTACAAAGTGAGCATACAGGTCTAACCTCCATTACATTAAAATACAGAGCAATGTCAGCATCCCAGAAAGCCTCCCTCATGCCCCTTTTCAGTAATGCTACAGCCTCACCCTACCAAAGATACCATATTTTGCTGTGTATAATGAGTACTTTTTGGCCCAAATTTGTGAGGGCAAAATAAGGATGAATATTATATTGTAC
>NW_017732633.1:461892-468714 GCF_001890085.2 Hipposideros armiger | reverse complement strand
GGCTTCATTCTTTAGACTGACTTCTTCAAGAGGTTACCTCACATATGAATAATCTGAATCTCTGCCAGCTCCAATTATAAAATGCCAGAGTCTTTGATTAACATTGCAGTGACAGCCCCCAAATTTGTGCTCCCACTTATATGGTAAAGGGTATCACTCGGAAATGTCTGTCCTAAGAACTACATTTTCTAGCTGTCCCATTGCATCTAAGTAAGGCTATGTCAATACTTCTTATCAGTGGAAAGTATGTGAAAAAGATGTGTATTACATCCAGCCAGTATGTTTATGAAGTGCTATGCCTTCTCCATGTCCTCTCCCTGTTTTTGTCAGCTGGATCCAGAGGGTTTTAAGCCCCTAGTGGATTATGGAAGAAGCCTAGATCCCTGACCGTGGGGAGAAAAATCCTCCACTCACCAGGGATAACCATATTGGAATGTGATGTAATTGAGAAATCACATTTCTCTTTTCTTCCAACACCTGGCAACCACTATTCTACTTTCTGTTTCTATGAATTTGACTACTGTAGGTACCTCATATAAGTGGAATCATACAAATTGGCTTTTTTTGTGTGTCTGGCTTATTTCACTTAGCATAGTGTTTTCAAGGTTCATCCATGTTGTAGCCAGTGTCAGAATTTCCTTCCTCTTTAAGGTTGAATATAATTGTATGTATATATGACATTTTCTTTTATCGATTCATGTATTGTTGGACACTTAGATTGCTTCCACCTTTTAGCTATTGTAAATAATGCTGCTGTGAACATTGCTGTACAAATGTCTGTTCAAGTTGCTGCTTTCATTTTGTTTGTGTATATTCCCAGAAATAGAGTTGCTAGATTACATGATAATTCTGTGTTTAATTTTTTGAGGCGCCACTATACTGTTTTACACAGTAGCTGCAGTATTTTACATTCCAACCAGCTATATACAAGAGTTCTGATTTCTCCATATCCTTACCAACATTTGTTATTTTCTGACTTTTTGATAATAGCCATCCTATTGGGTGTGAAGAGGTGTCATGTAATTTTGATTTTAATTTCTTTAATAGTGATGTTGAGCATTTTTTTATGTGCCTATAGCTTTGGAGAAAGGGCTATTCAAGCTCTTTTCTCATTAAAAATAATTTTGTTATTAGTTGTAGAAGTTCTTTATATATTCTAGATATTAACCCCTTATTAGATATATTATTTGCAAATATTTTTGCCTTCTGCCTTCTANCCCTCCACAACTAGATTGAAACAACTACTTGACTTGGAGCTGATGGATCCCAGAAAAACATGGTGTTCCCCAATAAAACAAACAAACTAACAAACACCAAAAAAAATAAAATAAAAATAATGACACATAAGATGGCTCAACACCATGTCTTTAACGTTACTCAAATCAGACTTCATCTAATCAGAAATAGGACAGTGTCTCCTCTATAATTATGATATTCTGGTATTACTCAAATAATGTCTGAAATCAACCACAAGACAAACATCTGGTCAATTATTCATTTTTCCCCCCAAGAAAAAGTAGAGAACTGCAGAGAGATACCAAAAGTACAGTTCGGGGGGGGGGGGGGATCAAGCCTTTGCAATTTTCAGTAAAATAATTCATGTATTTCCCAAGAATCATACATAATGAAAGCTCTCATAGTAGTCAGTAATCTATACAGGTGATCCATTTGCTGCAAATTTGCTTAATCTGAATGAGTAGCAGCTATTTCTATAAAACCCCGATATAAATTTTTCTTGAAAAAATAAATCACCATGTATTACAATGTGTCTCATTCCCATACAGAAATCAGCATAGCTGCCCCCATTACATGAGGTGTAGCTGCCCCCATTACATGAGGTGTATATATTCCAGTTTGACCTAGTTTCCATTATTGCCTATTAGCTGTTACTATTTATCTACTTGACCTCATGCACTCACCTTACCTGCTCCACCCCTTCAGAACTGAGTATGTGGTAATACTTCATTTCATCTACTTTATTCATAATGAAAATACTTTTAAATAAAATAAAGTTAATAAGCTCACTGCAAAGTTAGATTACACAAAAATGCATAAAATCCTGACACTTAGATATAACTTTTAATATTTTTATGTATATTCTTCTCCTTTTTTCTAAGCAGACAAAATCACAATATGTTGTTATAAATGTTTATCAACAATATCAGTTATTTTTGTATGTCAATAGTAGATGTCATAAATTTTTAAATATTAAATGCTAGGATGTATAAAGTTCTGCAACAAATATATTCCATGAGAAATATTAGAGGTAACAAATTTATATGTAAAAAGTTTACTCTTATTGGTTCATACATAAAATAATTTCCATATTCACCCGAAAGGAACAAGAAGGTTGAGGGGACAAGTATATAAGCAACTAACTAAAATATATGGTAAAGGACAAGGTATTTGTAATTAGGCAAGAAATAATGCAGTGATTTTATTACATTCAAAGAATTATTTGGAAGCTTCACACAGTATGAGGGAGTCAGCATAGTATTGAATCTCGAAAAAGTAGATAATAAATCCTTTAAACCATTAAGATGATCAGCAGAACTTTATCCTTTCTCATTCCCGTGGCTAATTCCTATGTGTCCTTAAAGATTCAACATAGCCAGGGTACACTTTGGGAATTTAGCCCTGACTCTGAAGCTTAAATAATTCTCCTTTGTTGAATCTTATTTTATCATAAACTAATCTGTAAACTCCTTGAACTCAGAGCCTCTGTATCTTCAACACCAAGCAGTGCCTGGCCCAGGACTACATTATCAAATAGAATGAATGCTTATGAAGGCATGAGCAGAACTAGACTGCTATTAAAACTTGGTGCCTTTCCTCCTGTAAGTACTGCTTCTCACATGGGGTACTGCTAATATATGTCTGTAGTCAGTAAATTCTCTGAGCCCACCAGTAACCATCCTTTCAGCCTATTTCACAACTGAAACAGCCTTTTTCCTAGACCTGCCTACTGAGTTCTATTATTAACAAAGTGTTTCTTTACTTACTTCCTTTTCTTTCTCTTTTTAAAAACAGAATCCACTGTAAGAGGGACCAAGAAACAAAGATGAGAAGTTTTCATCTGCTTAAGTTTAATAAAACAGGTGATAATTCTCATACAAGACTTCCACCTCTAAGTGCAATCATATTAAATTAACTAAAATTATAGCAGATCTTGAAGATTACTTTTAAAGGCAATCTAACTAACATTCAAACCAGCCTCTTTACCCTACCTCTAATGTAGTTCACAGAGAACAAATGAAAAATAAAAATGGATTGCTTCAAAAATAATTAAATACATTTATGAATGCCAGATTGCTAATGAGCTAAGTACAAACAAGTTGACATTCTGAGGTGTCAGGAAAGACAACTATGCTCTTCCACATAGCGTCCCTTCTCTTAGTCTCTGTCAGTAGTCACAAACCAATGCTGGTAGAAACATGATAAACAGTATACAGGCACTTCCTAAATTCTTAAATCCTTTAGAAAACTTAAAGAGACAAACTATAATGTTGCAAAGTTCAGTGTGAATAATATACTACAATAGATAATAGACATTTTATATGTCTATTTATTTTACATTTGTCTTTCACACACAGAGACAAAAATATAGTACAACTGTGTTANATTTTTAAATCTTTTTGAACCTAGCTTTTTGTTATATGTAAAATGGAAAGGATAATATCAACCTGGCAGATTAGTTCAGAGAATTTAATGGGATGATATATTTTAAAAGTTTTTCGTAAAACGTTGCAGAAGTATTAGATATGATTTTAGTCCCATCTAATTAGGAAGGGGAATAGTGTGTTTTTCCAGGACCCTTCAGCTCCAAGTCAAAAGTTATTCCAATATAGTTGTGGAGGGTACATCTCCGTCAAATCCAGTAGTTGTTTTCGTTCTATTGTAGTTGTGGAGGGCGCTCAGCTCCAAGGCCATTTGCCGTTTTCAATTTAGTTGGGGGTTTGGCGGGGGGGTTGCGGGCGCAGCCCACCATCCCATGTGGGAATCAAATCGGAAACGTTGTTAACCAACTGAGCTAACGGGTGGCCCCTAGTCCCATCTTTTTAAACCATTGTTTCTCAACTAGAAATATAAACATTTATAATATATGTTTTTAAACAAATTATTTTTCATAATTTGATTCATATATTGCCTCACAATGTCTTGTTACATTACTTGATTTCTTTATATTTTCTGATTGGACCTTTAGTCATCTTGCTTATTGGTTGAAACCTATCTAAAGTCAGTAGTAACTAAATTGTTTGAGTTATTTTGAAGCATCAAGAGAAAGGAGCAAGAAATTATCCAGAAAGCAAATATACCAGAGACTGACCATTTCGTTAAAAAAATTTTTTTTTATTATGGCTCTGAATTAATGGCTACTCTTTGTAGAAACTCTGAAGGTGTTAATATTTATTTATTGCAAACAGCTTTACTCTTTTACTTTAAAAGACAGTTCTGAATTTGGGATTTTTTTTCCCTTCTGCTTTTATGGTGAAATTTGAAAACTTTATGTAAATGTCAGATGTAACAAGCATTTAAAAAAGTCAATTTAAAAATTATAGTTGACATACAATATTATATTACTTTCAGGTGTAAAACGTAGTGTTTGACATTTATACCTTACGAAGTGATCACCTTGATAAGTTTAGTACCCATCTGTCACGGTTCAAAGTTACTGTGATATTATTGACTGTGTTCCCTAACAATCATTTTTTAAGTGGGGTGCAGAAAGAAGCCACTTTTCTTGGATGTTTAGTTTTGGATCAGATCTATCTGGTTCAGACTAAGACCAACATTGCTAGTTAATGCAGAAAAACTTGTTACTTTATTTGAATGTTAGAATTAATTTGATAATAAAATATAACGATGTTAAACCAATTCTTTACAGAAGCTGCTAATTGGAATGGGATTTGGAGTCATCATAATGGAAGCAAAAAATATGAAGGAAAAACAGTTATTTTTATACCAGCATATGGCACCTGGCCAATAGTTTTCAATTTTCTTTACCCAAGAACATTTGTGATGTAAATGAAAATATGCCGTTTTTCTAGACACTGTTAGCAACTATGCTTCGCTTAAGAGCTATTTGTCCATTTCCTTGGAGACTGTTCCATTTTCGGCCCTTCAGTTGTGAACCATTAATTAGCCAGATGGATAAGTGTACAGACGAAGAACAAGTATTTGATTTTATTGAAAAAAACAAAGCCGTGCTTTCAGAAAAGCAAGTGGGATGTGCATTTAATATACTTTGGCAGTTTCAAAAGCAGAAGACCAGCTTGTTAAAAAGTGTTGAATGTATCAGAGACCATCCCCAGTTTCTTACTCTTTATAATTTAACTACAAGTAAAATGGAATTCATGAATGACGATACCCTGGTGAATGTGTTGTACATCACACAACAGTAAGTAATGTATCTTTAGATTTTATAGAAATGATTATAGTTTATTTCTATATTTTAACTTTCTAGATACCTCTTTGAAATGAAAAAGTGGGGGTTTTTTTCTGTAAATAATTTTCCTTGTCGGCTAATATTTTCAAGATGTTTAAGAGGATATTCTTTGATTGTGGTAATATTTTCAAGGTATTTGTATATCCAAACATCACATTGTACAACCTAAATATATACAATTTATATTTGTTAATTATACCTAAATAAATCCGGAGAAACATTAAAAAAGAAAATAAATTTTACATTGTTTGCAAGGGAATCCAGTCTTCTGAAGAACTGGACACCCTAAATAAAGGATTCAGCAGTTATATAAAGGAAAAAAGCACATTAAAAATTACAATTAGCCTGTTTCTTAGTCTCATTGATGGAAAAACAGCAGTTTTCTCACATGATTATCTACCCTGCAAGGGCTATTTAAGTAGCTATAGATATCAGCCTTGCACAATGAAGAGAGACAGTTGTTTTATTTAGAGCGTCAGCATACAGAAGAGAGGTTAACGCTTTACTTATTTTGGGGATTGGTGTTAGACCAAAAAAGAGTGGCTCCCCAGTTTTCTGGTGGTCTTTCTCAGATTCCAAAGTTTTTTTCTGAGGTACATGAAGAGAATATGTCATGATAACAGGCAAGATACCAGTGTTTGCTTTCCATTGGTCATGTTATTTTGGAGAATGCTGAACCAGACAAAATTAAACATCTTTATTGCAGGACTCTTGAGAGCCATTAATATGCCAGAGTATATTGTGAATCTCTAAGTGGGGGCATTTTCCAAACTTCTTTAACCACAAAGCATCATGTTGAACACCTGCAAGACTGATGTGTGGCAGGCACAGACGGAGAAATGCTGCTTGGTAATGATTTACCTAAAAGCTGCATTTTTATGCTAAGTCATATTTTAATAAGGAAAGGATTTTAAGAGTAGAATATAATTTTGTTTTCAAGGTTTTTAAAATAGGATATACAGTAAAACCTTGGATTGCGAGTAACTTGGTTTGCAAGTGTTCTGCAAGGTGAGCAAACATTTCTATTAAGTTGGTGCAAAAGTAATAGCGGTTTGGCCATTACTCGTAATGGCAACAACTGCAATTACTTTTGCACCAACTTCATAATACATTTTAACTTGGTAAACGAGCGATGTCTTGCAATACATGTAGTTTGTTTCCGGAACGAATTATGCCCGCAAACCGAGGTATTACTGTAGTTCGATTTTGCTTCATGACTCATCCCGAAAGTCTTTGACTTTTAGGAGACAAAATAATATAGCCTTAATGTTATAAAGATGTTGAAATTGATTTAAAAGAGAGACTTTTATACATACAGTATATAGTATATGTGGCTTAAATATATATGTAAAATATGTATTGTTAGTGAAGGTATA
>NW_017732633.1:457324-460802 GCF_001890085.2 Hipposideros armiger | reverse complement strand
TATGCTTCAGAAAGTAGATTCTCTGAGTGATAGACAATCAATTAAAACCTAAAAGTTCAGGAGCCATAAAAGGTGAAAAAAGAAGCACCAGTTTAATACAAAGGAAAACACTGTTCAGCGGCATTTGAGGATACTTGCCTATCTCTCCTTTATGGAGAGGCAGTGAACAGAGCTCATAGGTGATTTAGAAGCTTTCAGGTCCGCTGCTGTGAATAGTTATCAGTTCAGATCTATTTCCTAAACCATACAGCTATTTTCAGTGTGTTGTCGTAATCGATAATCATCTAAAAAAATGTGAAATTTGTTTCTGGTATTCTTAATGAGTATTGACAAGTCTATATTATTTATACTAATATAAGAGTATATGAAAAAAAAAGAGTATATGAGAAGCTCTCCATTTAAAAGAGAGCTGAGATAATAACAGAGCTCATTTTGGTAAATCTTTAGCTAGTTCCGAAAACTTTGAATTTTTAACCCTAGAAATTCCGGATAGCCAAGGTCTATTAATGGAATAAAGCAAATGTTAATGAAGAGAGGGAAAATCAAGGTTGGAAAGAGACAGGAAAATTTTAAAAAACCACAGAACAACTCACTCTCTAAACAACAAGTAACCTAGAGCAGAAAGGAAAGGATTCACTAAGATAAAAAAGAAACAACAGGCTATTTATTTGTAGATGGGGAGGAGCAGGCATTCCCATATTGTGCTTTTTTAGCATATTGCTTTTTAAAGCCAAAACCATAATAAATTCTTAGAATTGTAGTCATAGATGAGGGAGCTTTATAAGCCTTTTTTATGGGGGCTGAATTACATTAAAGGGGACCGAACAATTCTCTGAGGTTAGAAATTCTACCTTCATTCACTAAATTGTGATTTTACTTAATCTTATTATCCAAACCCATCTGTGTTTTCATCCTCTTCAGTTTTGGATTCTCTATAGCTATAACTATCCTTTATTGAGAGTAAAGAGAATCTTCCTGCTTTTGTGAGCAATCTAAACTATTGGATCTTTGGGGCTAAATTTGGTCCTTGTTGATAATAGCTCAACACTTTTTCTTCAAAGCAGCGTTAAGTATTATGTATATTGAACAGCTTCACCAAATCTGTTGTAAAAGACATGGTTTTTAAAAAAAATTTGCTTTTACTATATACTACTTAATTAAATTACAAATGTACAGTTGTACTTCCCAGTGAATCACACATTTCTATTTAATTTTACTTCATTTTAAAATAGCTCAGAAGATAATGACTTTATAGAATTCTATATGGAGATTTTTATTTGTAGCAGTACTTTTATTTTTTTATAACACAAAGTTGTAAAAAATTTAAAAACCCTAATTTGTATTTTATCTATAGAATTTCTATGACAGTCATAAAATAAGCATTAATTTCTGATTTTTTATAGTCTCTGTGCCTTACAATGTTAATTTTTTGTTACTCCAATAGCTGTTAATCAGTGATTTTGTTAAATTGTCTATGAATTTATGTTGCATAAATATAATTTGTAATTATTCAAATAAGAGATTATTATGTATTAGCACTATATAATGGATTATAACAAGGAAATTAGTATATATTTGAAATTCAAATTGAAGATTTTAAACATTTATAAAAGTAGAAAGATTAGTTTAATGAACTCCCACATACCCATTATCCAGCTTCAACAATTACCAACATATAGCAGTTTAGTTTTATCTAAATCACTTCCCATTCCCTCTCTAACCTATATTTTATTTTATTTTTTATAATTGTTTTATTTTTCAGTTACAGTTGACATACAATATTATATTAGTTTCATGTGTACAACATAGTGATTAGACATTTATATAATTTACAAAGTGATTTTCCCAGTAAATCTAGTACCCATCTGACATGATACATAATTACAATATTATTGACTATATTCCTTATGCTTTACTTTATATTCCCATGACTATTTTGTAACTACCAATTTGTACTTCTTAATCCCTTCCCCCTTTTCACCACCTTCCCGTCTGGCAGCCATCAAAATGTTCTTTTTATCTACCTTCAGTATATTTTAAAGTGTTATGTGATTTCATCTGTAAATACCTCAGTATGTATTTCTGAGAGATGAGCACTCTTTTAAACGTATGTATTATCACAATGCCATTATTGTACCTATAAAAATGAATAATAATTCCTTAATATCACCTAATAACTGGTTTTGTTCAAATTTCCTTCATTACTCTATAAAGGTCTTTTTATAGGTGGTTTATTTAAATCAGTATCTAAACNTTGTATAAAAAGAACTTATGATCATTTAAAATTTTCACTCATTTACATTAGGTGAATTAATCATCAGCAACACCATGTGGTACATGTAAGGGTCTTGACCAATTTTACATAGCTATAAAACTGAGAGGACAGTTCCTTAAGCCATTGCCTATTTATTGCAGGGGAGCAACAGCATCTTTGGACAGTTCAGTGGTTGTATGATTTACACTTTACAGTGAGGATGGCAATTCTGCAAGATCTTTAAAAATCTGATTTATATTAAACACTATGTTAAGATCGATTTTTCTTTTTACCATTGGTTTGTTTGATTTTTGTTTATTCAGCTTCCATCAGAATATATTTTTATTAAGCAATGATATCCATATTAGTTTCTTAGACTCGTACTTACTGATAGAGGTGATGTGTAAGTGATATTGCTCTTCACGTTGGTGTACTCTTCCTCTTTCTCACGCATTCAGTCAGAGACATTTTTAAAGATATATTACAGATTATCATAATGCCATAATTAACATTTTGATGTGTAGAAAGGTAACATTACTAATCTTGTTTTACAGTATACCATCTTTCAAGAGAAATACACAAGTGTGAAATGACTGAAGAATTATTTAATATAAGTAAAATATTAGTAAGTGCTGTGGGGCTAAAAAAAAATAACACTTTTCTTCCCACCTTCTAAGTTCTAGCTGGGCGAATAATCAAATTAACAGACAGATTAATAGAAATCAAATTTTTAATACTTGTGCATGGGGAATTCACATAGGCACGAAAATTCCAGCAAAGCAAATTTTAAAAAGCCTGCATGATCAATTGCTATTATTGTATTTATGCAAATAATCAGGCCAAATTCATTGAAACTAGACTTACACAGTAAATAAATTAGTCTTAACTTGGCTATCTTTGAGAAAAATGAGGGTGATTTTGGAGAGAAAAATTGTGTTTCAATAGAAACTATAATACATAGTTGTGGATATTAGATTCTAGTTCAGTTGTCTTGTTTTCTTAAATATTTGGCTACAACCCACTGATCTAATGTTTCATTTTTCTTCCATCTTTTGTCTTGGAATTATTGAGAATTAAGACTTTTTTTTTTAAGCCTTGCAATTACAAACTACAGCTAGATGACATGATACACACTCAGAGAAATAGCCACAACAGCAAGCAATTTCAGTGACTGATGCTGTGTAAGCCACACAGAGATTTTACCTGAGTACATGATGACATTAT
>NW_017732633.1:450930-455357 GCF_001890085.2 Hipposideros armiger | reverse complement strand
TTATCCTGCTATCATCAGATTTCTTGTTTTGGGCTTGTCTCCTCAATTATTCTGCAAGACACTTATGTTTTGATACTTTTATTACTGTACTATGGATGGTTTCAAAATGGACTATATTTGTAAATTTTCAGTTTATAGTGCTACAGCAGATACTTAGTATATAAGATATCTATTTAATATGCAGGTATATGATTTCCTGATAAAATCTTACTCAATTAAAAAAATTGGGATATTGTTAGAATGTCAGTTGTTAATTCTTTTAGCTCTTTAGTACTGAATAACTTCACTGAATCATTGTATTTTATAACGATTGTTATCTTATTTGAAAAATGAATTAAAACCAAAACCTTTTGTCTATATTTTTAAGAGGCAGTTTAAGATTAGATTTACTGAGACCTTAATTGCTTTGAAAAACACTATATTATTAGTTGATAATATTTTATATTATTCCCCAATTATGTAGAGAGGAAATTGAGATGATATATTTGAGTTAAGTTTTTGTTCATATTATTTCTTTCCTCTTTGTCACCTAAGAACTGTTATTTAAACAACTTTTTTTATAAGTTAATGATCAATTTTTCAATATAAAAATATTTTTCTTTGCTTCTAGACTTGAATCAACTATATTATTGATGTCAGAGGAGCTGACCAGCCAGCAAGCCCTGGCGGTGATGGGAGCAATGGAAGCTATGGAATGCAGAAATTCACGTTTGATTAAAAAGTAGTCCTTCCTGAAATTCATGGTGTTAAGTGTAGTTGTTATTAATAAGTAGCTATGTTTTTGAGGAAAAATTACGATTTTTTTTCTATAATATAGCTGTTGGTTTTGAAGAAATAAGGAATGAACACTTAAGGTATTGTTTATTTCCTAAATAGTTTTTTAAAATAGAGATTCTAAAATGGTTTATAGCGTTTTTAATTTCATTTGCTACTGTTATTCTCAAGCAGAGCATCATAATCTAGGAAAGTGGAGATTACAGAGCAGGACCCTACTTTTTAAAAGGACATTTTCTGCAAAATAGTTAACATCTTTGTGAACTTGAATCGTTTCACACCACAGTTGTTACCTTGAAATCGTACTACCATGTATTGACTTTTTTGTTAATTTGAGATTTAAGAAGGAAGAAAGTACATGGTACAGATTATACATATGTACATGATTTTTTATCTAGTATACCTTTTAAAAAATATTTCTTCTACCCACTTTCTTCCAATTTACTGCCTCTTAGCATTGTCCATTGCCTTTAAGCATTCCTATTTGGGGGCCAGTGGATTTAAGGAAGAAAATTAAGTCATTTTTTCTAATTGTTAGTAATTCTTAGTAAAGATTTTCTTGGGGCGAGGATGTGGAATTTGATGGCTGTTCTGTGAGATTTTTTTTTTATTTAGAAAGTAAAACTGTATGCTTTCTCTCTTTTTACTGTTGATAATTAAGTATTATTTCATTCACACTTTGTTGATAGCTTTTACCTCATTCTATTTTAATTGTTACACTTCTATCGCCATCTTGAGGCAGTTTTTCAAGAACAGAAAACCTTATCTCATTGCTGTTTCTCCAGCACAGAGCTTGTCTGGCATGAAAGAGCTCCTCAGTGAATGTTTAATAAATAAATGAATGAACTGATAATATATGTTATATCATTCTTTTTAGAATTGCTTCAATTCTGCATAAGCATTTGGATAACTATAAACCAGTTGAGTTATTGAAGATAACGCAAGCATTGATTTTTCTACATTTCCGAAGTAAAGCGCTTTTTGTGAAACTCAGAGAATTATTGCTTAGGTAAGATTAAAGTAGAAAAGTTTATTTAGTTGTTCATTTTATAATCTAATCTTTCAATTTATAATCTAGTTTTATATAATTTTGTATAGAGTTGTTGGAACTTTTGGATGAAGAATTGGACAGCTTATTATTAAAAATGTTAAGACATTTATCTGGGGCAGCCGGTTAGCTCAGTTGGTTAGAGCACAGTGCTCATAACACCAAGGTTGGCAGTTCGATCCCCACATGAGCCACTGAGCTGTGCCCTTCACAACTAGATTGAAACAACTACTTGACTTGGAGCTGATAGGTCCTGGAAAAACACAGNGATTAGAGAAGCCAAAGAATTTTACAACTGGGTCTTTAAAAATATATTTATTTTATTGAAAATATTAAAGAAATAGTCTCACTATTCTAATGGTTGAGGTAAGCTGAGATTTACATTTTTATGTCTTTTTGATAGATTGTTTCTAATTATTATTCCCAAGTATTTGTTATGTCTTTTCCATTTGCATTCTTTATTCATTATAGGTGCATTCTTGTATTTGTGTTTTTCTGATTTTTGTATTATGTAAGAACTGCCTTTTGAAAGCAGGGACCTCACCTTTATAATTTTGGTGTCTTCCATAGTTCCCAGAAGAATGATTTATGTTCCTTAAAAAGTGTTTACTGAGTGTAGAAATATTAAATGTTACTTCATGTTCAGTATTGTCTGTTGTATATTAATATTCTAGCATGAAACATTAAAAAATATGAAATTATTCATTAGTGAGAAATATTTTGCCAAGATTTTTATTAGTAAATTACAGATATACAGAGAAAGGAGTAACAAAGCAAAGTCTACTTCCAAAAATATGAGACTTTTAATATTGCATTCATGGGCTGTTGGTCTAGTGATTTCTGAGTAAATTTCACTAAAATATTTTCCTTCAAAGCAGTTATCTATAGAATGAGATATTGTACACACTCAATAAAAAACATTATTTCAATGTTTTTTGTCTAAAGGGATTCAGTTACTGGGAGATCTGAGCCACATCCTACTAGTATTTGAAAGAAAAATTTCGTGGTATAAACCCCATAATATTTTTACTGATTCCTTTTCATATCTATTCTTTTAGTCTTAGAATTGTTCATTATTTTTAAATAACATAAAAATCTTTACATCTTTTTTCCTTTTTCAGGTCCTTGTCCGTTTTGATGGTCAGCATATCTTCTTTAATATCACAACGTTTTCAAGAACAATTAGTGAAAAAAGCAGAACTTCTTTTTGACACCATAGATTCCTCCCAGGTCAACATTGCAAGAAGAATAGTACAATTTCTTAGAAATATTAAATATTGTTATTACCCGCTATTAGAAAGGTGTAATAAAGTGTTCTTAAGCCATGCGAACCACCTTGATTTGGAGTCCATCAGTAAAATACTTAGTCTGTACTACTTTCTACAGTTTCATAGTTTTGAATTTGTTTTAATGGCTAAAAAGAGGCTAACTGAAATGATTCCTCTATTTGATCACCCTGCTAGCTTTGTGAAATTGTTTGTAGCATTGGGACCCATGGCAGGACCTGAAGAAAAGAAACAGTAAGTTCAGCTAAAAATTATTTACTTGTTGAGAATATATGGATTCTTTAAGCTTGGATCTTGCAGTTCTGGAAGGCATAAAAATCAGCCCATTCAACCATGGAATGGAAAGTAATCTCATATGCGGCTGGCTGAGTCGCTCAGGAGCTCGCTCAAGAATGTAAGCTCTGAGAACGGGTTGCCGGTTTGATTCCCAGCCCGAGCTGAGCTGTCACTGAGCTGCCAATAGGTGGCAGGATGGCTCAGCTTAAAAAAAAAAAGAGTAATCTCATATGCTCTGCTCCTTGATTCTTTCTCTGATTATTCTAATTTACACCTCAGACTCTGCAATGTAGTTTGTACAGTCTACTATATTCTGAAACGGGGCCAGTAATCCTCTGGTAGTGGCCAGCACAGGAATGGATGAGGGAAAACACCATTTAAGTGTTTTTCTTCTTTTGTAGGCCATGTGACTGGCTTTAAGGTATAAGACTTCCCCACCCCCAGTATAGGGTGTGGACTATTCAGAATTATAGTAGTAGCTCACAGTGGACCATTTTTTGCTTTGTTGTCTTCACATTCATCACCAAAAGCATTTATTACGCACATGGGCATAAGTTCTCATGTCAGGTTTCAATGAATTTGATCTGTCTCCTATCCTTTAAGAATTTTTAGTATTGCCAGATATTGATGTAAAGAGAAATATTTGGGATATAAAGATGAGCAAATACTAAATACATGACTATTGATAGGAGCAAAATGATATGTACTATTAGTGGATTCGTCAAGGGGTTCAGGAGTTGCATAATTCAGGTATTTTACATCATTATTCTTAGCCAAAACTTCATGGAGGGTTTATTTAAGAGTACTTCGAATTATATATAAAGAAGTTTAAGGGTACATTTTAAGAGACTGTATCAAGATGGGAACAAGATGATGATTTTAAAAACTTTTATTGGAATCTTTCTCTTTTTTTCCTCACTAAATACTGTTTAAATCTCATATGCTAAAGGAGTATAAAAGTTTAACTTAACTGGTCTCAGCCTTTAAGGATTTTATATTTCAATTGGGAGGATAGAAATATGTAATTGAAATAATGTAAATAC
>NW_017732633.1:447150-448510 GCF_001890085.2 Hipposideros armiger | reverse complement strand
CTTACTTGCCCGTTTTAAGGCATATTACATTTTTTAATTTTTAAAATAAAATATATGAAGATAATGTTAATGAACAGGTATTGTTACACAGAATTTTCCCTTTATAATTAAAAATACTCTGCTTTTCTATGGATATAGCATTCATATCTCAACTAAGGAGTTAATTCAGCTTTCTGTTGACTTGCATTATACTAAAATGGAGTTTTCCATTAAAAATTTTTATTTTGAAGATTAGAATAATGACTTGAATGAAATTAGAACCAGATTAATCATTTTTCCATACTAGCTTGATTTTTTCTTGTGATTTCTGAAAAACTAGGCATGGGGCTCTATGCCATATTAAAAAGATTGGCATATAGTTGAAAATGATAATTATTTTGATGAAGTGATATGCCATTATGGCTAAGAAGGATTTTAACTGAGGAATACGAGGTGGCACTTTATCAGATGAGAATTTAGCATATTAGGCATGTTGTAAGAAAGTTCCCACTTTTCTTGAAATAACTTTCTTATGATATAATATGCAGGATTATTGTTTATTTACCTTTTCCATATTTAGCATAGACTTTCACATAGCCTCTGAATTAAGAATTTTATGTTCTAAATTATATTATCATAATCTGGCCCCAGACACATGGTTTATGTGGCCTGCACAGTGTTTTTTTTAAAAATTAAATTACACAGCACTGTTTGCATATAGGTATGTTAACAGAAAAATAGGACAGGATTGGAAGCATCAAAGGGGATTTCACTTTACCTATGTTTTATTTCCTTTATAAAAAGACCTGAAGAATACATGACTGTTGAAATTTAGTAGTTCTCAGTAGCGAAAGCCCCTATATACATACCTCTGTAGTTTAAAATTTTATCAAAAATTAGTAGGGAGATGTTATATAAAATCAGAGGTGCATATGCTTCAGAATTACCTTCCCCCACTCAGTACAGATTGTGTGAAAGAACACAACCTAACCTCATTAAACCAGTTCACCTAAGTATTTACATAAATAGCTCCCGAAACCATTTGGGGGATCCAGGGAGTTCATGTACTGGAATAACATGCTTTTCTTTGAAATACAATCTACATAAACTACTGAAATACAATCTGTTATACATAAAATATACATATCCCCTCCTCATTACCCTGCTTCCTCACCCCTGCCCCAGGTTAACTATTATACTATCCTTACTTTTAACTGCATGGATTAGTTTTGCCTGTTTTGTCTGGCTTCTTTTGCTCAATATTATGTATTTGAGATGTACCTATGTTTTTGCTGTATTCTCATAAGAATGTAACAAAAATTTTTTATACTCATTCTACTGTTGATGAATATTTGATTTATTTGCGGCTGCTATAAATAGT
>NW_017732633.1:438704-442015 GCF_001890085.2 Hipposideros armiger | reverse complement strand
TGTCTGTGAGGGAGTTTTTAGCCAGTAAACAAATAACTGTATTGGAACACCCTCTCTATTCACCTGATCTGGCTCCCAATGACTTCTTTCTTTACCCGAAGATAAAGGAAATATTGATGATATTCAGGACATCAAGGGTAATACGACAGTTCTGATGGCTGTTCCAGAAAAAGAATTCCAAAATTGCTTTGTAGGGTGGACTAGGTGCATAGCTTCCCAAGGGGAGTACTTCAAAGGTGACTAGTGATATTCAGCAATGAGGTATGTAGAACTTTTTCTAGGATGAGTTCGTGAACTTAAGTGTATGACCTCGTTATGTATTATATACTGTATTCTTACAATCAAGCTGGAGAAAATGTTATTGAGAGAATCATAAGGAAGAGAAAATACATTTACAGTAATTATTGAAAAAAATTGCATGTAAGCAGACCTATGGTCATCCAAACCTGTTTTGTTCAAGGGTCTACTGTATTCTTAAATTGTCTTCTTACAAATTTATTTCTGGAACTTACTTATAAAATGCTGCTTTTGGGATTAAATGAAAAGAAACTCACAAAATTTACTGTATATATAAGGATAAGGCTTTCACTTAGTACTTCTCACAAATGAAAATAAAAGTCTGTCTTATTTGCTTAGCATATTGCTTGGCAGTCATCAAGTATTGGATGAATGAGTAAATAATGAAATTTAAAAATGAATGAAAGAAAAATAAATTCTGATGATTATAAACTCCCTTAATTACATTATATGATGTATCTACAAATGTACTGATATCATGGAAATTAGTGACACCATTTTCTGTTCACTTTAATGACTGGTGTATTTCTGGAACAGGCTATTATACCTAACAAAATTAATTTGTGGATTATCTGATTTACTTTTTCTGCCTTAACACTTAGAGTTGCTAGAAATTAGTGGTGGGATTAAATAGATCATAGCAGGGTGGAAAAATTAATAAACAGTGGTACATTTCTCATTTAACTATAGGCATGTTAGAAAAAGACTTTTCTAAAATAGTAATTAAGTTAAAATTGTGTTTTACTGAAGTTTAAACTATAACATTTTTTTTTCTGTTTATACAGATCCATCCTTTTGCAATCCTTGCTATTATTCTTCCGTTCAGCATCCTGAACTATGATCCACCTCAAAGGGATGAATTTTTTGGGACTTGCATTCAACACCTTAATCCTTACTTACGTAGGTATATTGTTTGGTACTACATTGAATGAGGAGTAGGTGGGAGTATACTGTTGCGGATATTCTTCATTTAAAGGGTAACCATAATAGCTGAGAGTTCTATACCTAAAAATATGTATTCATTTTTGAAACTTTATTATTATGAAAAATGTCAAACTTATGGATAAATTGAAAAGAATCAACAAGGAACACCTATATACTCATTGGGTAGATTCAAATAATTGTTACTATTTTATCCTATTTGCTTTACTGTTTGTGCCTCTTGCTCTATTTTTTCTGAGCCATTTCAGTGTAAGTTGTAGGCATTGTGACCCTTCACCTCTTAATTACTCAGGCATACCCCTTCTTAAGAACAATGACCTCCTACATCACCACAATTCTGTTATCACATTTAAGAAAATTAATAGTCTTCTAATATAAATACACAATTTATTTCTAAATCTCCTTTATTATTCCCAAACTACTGTGTAGAATGCTTATTTTGGACCCAGAATTCAATCAAGGTTCACTCGTTGTATTTGATTGTTATCTTTTGTGGTCTCTTGTAGTCTAGAATGTTCTCCGGTTTTTTTGTTTTGTTTTTTGCTTGATTTTGACTTGGGGGAAAGGTTTTTTTTCCTCCTAACTTTTTGTTACAATGGCTTGCAAATACACAGAAAAATTGAAAGAACAATATAACAAACTTCTATATACTGTATACTCACAATCTAGCTTTTGAGTGATGATTAACATTTTACCACATTTACTGTGTGTGTGTGTGTGTGTGTGTGTGTGTGTGTGTGTGTGTGTGTNGTCACTGGCCCTCATATGTGGGATCCGAACCGGGGCCCTCTGGCATCCCAAGCCAGTTCTTAACCATCGCGCCACTCGGCCGGCCCTGTAATTTTTTATTTTTAATGACTAGATATAGTCATTTTCTTTTTTTTTTTTTTCAAGATTTTATTGGGGAATTGGAGAAGGGGAACAGCTAAGTTGTTATCCTTCAGTCTTAGTTGTGGAGGGCGCAGCTAGCTCAGCTCCAAGCCCAGTTGCCATCCGGCTGCCTGTCATTAGCTTGCGGCTGCTCAGCTCAAGGTGCCGTGTTCAATCTTAGTTGTGGGTGAGCATAGCCCACCATCACATGCGGGAGTCGAACCAGCAACCTTGTTGTTAGGAGCATGTGTTCTCACCATCTGAGCCATCCTGCCAACAGCTCAGGCATAGCTCACTGGCCCATGTGGGAATCAAACCAGCGATGCTGTTGCTCAGAGCTCGCACTCTTAACCAACTGAGCCACTTAGCCGGCCTAGATATAATCATTTTTAATGACTATTTAATGACTAGATATTACCCATCATTTGACTACCATAATTCACTTAACTATTTTCCATCATTGGGTATTTAGATTGTTTTCAAATTTTAGCCACATTAAAAATATGATTAGTAACATACATTTTTTGCCTGCATTTTAGGTTATTTTCTTAGGCTACTTTTGTCAACAAGAATTGATCATGTCAAATGATATAATTAATTACTTTTAAAGTTCTTGAGCTATACTGTTAAATTACTTTTCAGAAAGATTATACCAACTTTTAAAGTTTACTGTAGTGAATGAGAATGCATGTATCAATGCACCCTTGCTAGCACTGAATATTATGGTTATTTAAATATATTAATTTAATTTCTAAAAAGTTACTCAATTTTGTTTTAATTTAGATTTAATTATCTCTTTCAGGACTTGGAAACCTAAAGATTCTTTAAAAGCTCCCGGTTTTTTATTTGTGTTTTAACAACTGCTGCCCTGGTGATAGGACTCTTACTTAGTTTAGGGTTTGGGAAAGGAGGAGTAGAGGATGGAGTTAATTATATGTCCTGTGCTTTCTGGAGATTTTTTAAGGTTGGACTTTTTATATAGCAGAAGTAAAATGGGAACCAGTAAAATAGAGTGATCACCATATGCCAGGGCCTATACTAGGTCATACCAACTCCTGACTGGTTGTATCAGAAATTCAGCCCAAATCCTGTCTCTAGCAACAGTACTGGAAAGAAACATGGTTCTGACACTGACCTTTTATTTGCCAGGGACTATGGTTTTATTTTTACATTATAAAATTTGGAATGTGCTTTAGATTATC
>NW_017732633.1:430831-431714 GCF_001890085.2 Hipposideros armiger | reverse complement strand
TGTTTCTTATTTTCTGTAATCCTTCTTTTACCATTTAAAAAACTACATTCAGGGCTGGCCAAGTGGCTCAGTTGGTTAAGAGCTTGCTCAAGAGTGCAAGCTCTGAGCAACAGCGGTTCAATGCCTGGCCCGAGCTGAGCTGCTGCTGAGCTGCGAACAGGTGGCAGGATGGCTCAGCTAAAAAAATAAAAAATAAAATAAAATAAAAAATAAAAACAACTACATTCATGAAACATATAAAATAATATTTAATGTCAATTATAATTAAAAATATATATAGTCACGGAATGTGGAGTACAACATAGGGAATATAGTCAGTGGTATTGTAATAGCTATGTATGGTGTCAGATGGGTAGTAGACTTGTTGGGGTTATCACCTTATGAGGTGTGTAAATGTCTAATCACTATGTTGTTTTGTACACCTGAAACTAATAATTAAAAAAAGAAAATATATACACCGCCCCCCTCCCACCCCCTGGCCAAAAAAACCCACCAAAACATGTTCAAAAGTGTGAAAATCGAAAAAGTTATAAGGTATCTACTGACTTCAGTACAGTTGACCCTTGAGCAATGTGGGGGTTAGTATTAAATCTACATATAACTTTGACTCCCCAAAACTTAAATACTAATAGCGTACTGTTGACTGGAAACCTTATTTATAAACAGTTGACTAACACATATTGAATATTTTGTATGTTACGAGGTCTGACAAGTTCATGAACTTGTTGCAATGATGTTGCGAACCTTTTTTTATATCAGAGAGATTATTCATAATAAATTTGTACCCACTGGACAAATAGTTAACCAAGTTTACTATTTGGAAATGCTGAAAAGTCTGCGTGAAAATAGACGACCTGAACTTTTCGACAACAATTTGTGGCTC
>NW_017732633.1:418275-428706 GCF_001890085.2 Hipposideros armiger | reverse complement strand
ATTTGAAGTGTTAGCCCTAAATAGGTTATAAGGAAGTAAAGAATCACACTTAAGAAAATGAACAAGTACCATCTACTACTATAATCAAATTTTTCCAAATCTCATCAGATTGTCTTTTATAACTTTTTTAAAGCAGCCAACATTGAATTGTTATGTCACTTTCTTCCTTTCTTTTTTTGTCTTGGTATTTATGTTTCTATAAAAGAGATTGGCCATTTATTGTGGATTGTGCACATTTTGGATTTGTCTGATTCCTTTCTGTTAAAACCTTGCTCCTCCATCTCCAGCATTTCTAGTAAACTAGAAGTTAATTATAGATGCTTGATTAGATTTACATTAAACATTTTTAGCAAAAATGCTTTGTATGTGGTGCTGTGTACCTAATATTTGTATCATATGTGGAGATACATAATATCTGATTGTTTCTATCAATTTTAATAGTTAAGCTGGTACAGACCACTATAAATACATTAATTGTAGCAGTAGCATGCTCATAGATTTTGCTACACTTCAATGGGATCTATAGGCCAGATACTGTCAAACCATGTCTGGTACTACTGTGTCTGCTAATAGACAAGTTAAATGGACTGTAAAATGTCTATGTTTAGATGTAAGTGTATGCATATGTGGCATTCATACATACCCCTTTTTAGTAGCACAACTATATGTAGAAAGATGAGACTTGAAACAGACTTGAAATTGAGACTTGAAACTGAGTGTGCTCTCCTGGTTGTTTAGTTATGTTTCAACAGTCAGAAGGAAATGAAAGTACACGTCTTCTAAATAGAGGCTTATATATTACAATTTAAAAAAAAAATTAAAGAAAAGAAATGTTGAGAGGTACAGTTTTTTTTTTTTAAGATTTACTGATAGAATGTTTGGAAAATTATTGGAGACTTTTAGAAGTACAATTTTACATAGCTAACAACATAATAATTTCTTTATTTAGAATAAACATTAGTTTTAAAGGATCAGTTTTGCTGGTGGAGATAATCATAACCTTGTTTATGACTTGATCTTGCTTTATTAAGACAATATTTAATGTCCATTTTATACTTTGTAAGAATATTGCTGCAATAGGGCGTTTTGGATGACCCCTTCCCTCTCATCAGAAATGTCTCTTGGATGAGGCACATCACCTAATTTATCTCATGCCCTATACTCTGAGATATGTACCATGCTGCTGGGTGACAGATAAGGGAGGAGGTGCTAGGGGAGATCTGAGCTTCATACATGTCTACCCTCAGCCTGGAGATCTGAGATCCCTACAGAGCTGCACAGTATAGTGGTCCAGACTCCAAGCTGGACCTCCAGGTTAAATCTCATTCTCTGCTTGCTAACTGTGTGACTTTGGGCAAGTCATTTACCTTCTGTGTAACTCAGTACATTCATTTATAGAACAGAAATAGTAATTGTTTTTACTGTATACTGAAGTGAGATTTAAATTTGGAAAGTGCTTACAGTGGTACCTAACACACTCTGAGCAATGTTATATTATGAAAATTCATAAAGACTGGGATCACCTCTTTTTATATATACCATTAGCCTTTAGTTTTGAACTCTCTCTTCAAGGGAATTAAAAAGCTTTATGGAAGGATAATAATAGTAAATAAATGTTCACATATCCTTAGTATATAGTATGAATTCATACAACTTGAATCACCCAACAAATCAGTGCACAGATCAAGAAACAGAATATACCACACAGTACTCTTCTCGTGTGTGCCCCTTTCCTACTCCATCTATCCCCACCGAAAGGTAACCACTTCACCCTATCCTGACAGTATTGTCACAATATAGATTAGTTTTATGAAGGCTGTGTTTGTATCCTTTTTTAAAAAACTGGTTTTACATGAATAAAGTGTGTGCTTATGTACATGTGGGATAGCTGTACATTATAATTTTTTTTTAAATCTTAATTTTGTTTTAGCTGTTTTGGATCCTCTCATGTTAGTGTTTCTTGGTTTCTCTTTGGCCACACTTGAGTATTTTCCAGAAGACCTGCTAAAGACCATTTTTAACATCAAATTCTTAAACAGATTGGATTCCCAACTTGAACGTATGTATCTATATTTTATTAAATTATCATTTGTGCTTTATATCCAAGTTTCAGTTCTACCTATACTGGAGCATTTAAGTGTTAATTTTTGTTTGTTTGTTTATAAAAGTATTTCCTGCTTATGATAGAAAATTTGGGAAATACAGAAAGCTATAAAATAGAAAATAAAAGATTACTCATAATCTTACCACCAAGAGAAACTACTGCTTTTAAGTGTTTGTTTCTTTTGTGTCTCTTTCTGCTCTTATGTGTATGTTTATATACATATGTGTATTTTAAAAGAAAACTTGGATTATTTTTTTTTTGGCTGAGCCATCCCGCCACCTGTTGGCAGCTCACGGCTGCTCAGCTCGGGCTGACTCGAACCGCTGTTGCTCAGAGCTCAAACTCTTGAGCGAGCTCTTAACCAACTGAGCCACTCAGCCGGCCCTATATATTCACTTTTATATGTTGCCTTTTGTCATTGAACTATATTGAACAATTTTCTGCCATTAAATATTTTTTGATGTCATAATTTTTTTAGTATTTGCATAGTCTGCCATTATATGGATATAATAAAATTTGTCATCTTCTAGGTTGTTTCCAATTCTTTATTATTATAAATAATGATTGTTGTTCGTGAATCATAGACCTCATTTTTATTTACTGAGGACAGATTCCTAACTGTGGGATATTAGGTCAATGAAAATTCTTTGGTAGTATTTTTTAAAATGTAGTTTTAATATTCATAATTAGCGAAACAAAAGAGTCCTACTCATGTCATTGAATGTAATAATTTAAAAATATAAAGCATGTGTCTGCAACTGAAATGATTTTATGAGAATAAAAGCATCAACTAATAATGGGGATAAATGAGTGTGAGCAAATGGATTGTTTTTGCTAGGTCCAGGCTATCAAAATCCATTAATATATTTTTTAATTTCAGTTTTATGTTCCTCTCTAAATATGAGGGTCCAGTTTCGTCTTATGGAATTAAATAGAGCAGTCTGCTTGGAATGTCCTGAGTATCAGATTCCATGGTTTCATGACCGCTTCTGTCAACAACATTATAATAAAGGTTTGAGTTTTCTTTGGATCAGAAAGTGAAGTTTAATTATAAAGTAAATTATTAGGTAGTACATTGTTATTATTGTTAAACTTTAACCATGACACCAGAGTTCCCAAGAGTGCCATGACCTATTTAATGGAATCATTTTGTAGGTAAGATTTTTGTTATAAGAATTTCTTAATATTTAGGACATTAAACCTCTTGGTAAAGAGCAAAGAACTTGTTTTATACTGAATTTAGTGTCATTGCATATGGTATTACATTGAAGTTCTTGTTGGAAATAGTAATTTTTATTTTTTAGTTTGTAGAATTGGATAATTTTAATTCAAAAAACGATTAACTAATTATTTTTATTTTCATAAAGATATAGGCAGCATGAATGGAGTACAACAGCATATTTATAAAATGTTAGCAGAGATACTAGGAGGAATCAATTGTGTAAAAGCCTCAGTTCTTACACCGTATTACCACACAATAGGTAAGTCCTTAATCATCTCATCAACTGGAATTTTTTAAAAGTTTGAATATTTTCACATTATCTTGAAAATTTCCAAGAGACAAAAGTAGAAAGAACAGTGCAATGAATCCTTAAGTCCCCAATGACCTAGCTTTTATAACCATCAGCATTTTGCTATTTAAAAAAAAAAAATTAAACTCAGTCTTTCACCAATTATAAGTATGTAAAACCAAGATTTAGATTCATTGGACATTTCTGGATCTTCAAAAGATTATGTCCTTGGGCTGGCCGAGTGGCTCAGTTGGTTAAGAGTTAGCTTAAGAACGTGAGCTCTGAGCAACAGGGCCACTGGTTCGATTCCTACATGGGCCAGTGACGCTGCACCTGAGCTGAGCTGTCACTGAGCTGCCAACAGGTGGCATGATGGCTCAGCTGGTGTAACAACAAGATTGCCTGTTTGATGGTGGGCTACACCCACCCACAACCGAAACTGAATTGGGCACCTTGAGCTGAGCTGCTGCCCGGATGGCTCAGTGGATAGAGCATGCGCTCTCAACAACAAGGCTGCTGGTTCAACTCCCGCCTGGGATGGTGGCTATGTGCACCTGCATCTAAGGTTAAACACAGCACCTTGAGCTTAGAGGCCACGAGCTGCCAACAGGAAGCCAGATGGCGACTGGTGCCCTGCACAACGAAGACTGAAGAACAACAACTTGGCTGGTCCTCTTCCCCAATTCCCCAACACTGTTCTACTCCCCCAATTCCCCAATAAAATCTTAAAAAAAAAAAGATTATGTCCTTTCCACTCAGTGCTCTAAAGTTAGGGAAATGATTTATGTCAATTTCATTGTTTTAAGTTCATCTCAGAAACTAAATTGGATTACTGCCATGGATGAGGATTTTCATAGTTTTGTGCTCAACTCTAACCTGGTTAATCTTGTTTCTTAGTGGTGTAATTGCAGAGGCATTCCGATTTAGTTGTGGATGACAAAGCTGGAAAGCTAAGTGATATGTTGGATGGCAATATAAGATTTTTAAAAATTGCTAAATTCAAGTGGTAGGCTTAAATAAAAAGATGAAATTTTAAGAGGATTAACATAGATTTTCTAAATTAGGTTTAGAAAACATCTGTATACATACAGGGTATTTTAAAGGTTGTAAGCTTGATATAAATGGTTGCCAAAAATAAAATACTCTTTTAAACTGTATTAATAATAACAAGAGAGTTGGTAGTCTCACCGTATTCTGTCCTTTAGACACATCTCAGTATTGTATTCTTTTTTTTTGAGTGTTGCATTTTATGAGAGACAGTGACAAATAAGGCCTAGAGACAAAGGATCTAGAAATCATGTCATAGAAAAAACTAGAGAAGACTGGGACTGCATGGATTTCAAGCCTTGAGGAAGGTCCTGAACCTCTGAACCTTATTAGTTTTTTCACTTGTAAAACGGGGATAATAACCCCTGCTTAATAGGATTAACCAACATATTGCATGAAAATCATTTAGTCCTACCCTTGGGACATAGTAAGTGCTCAATAAATTTAATTTAAAAAGGTAGGATGTTTAGACTGAAAAAGAGAAGTCTTATGGAGAGCATAACTTAAAATATTTGAAAGATTGTGATATGAAAGAATTGGATGTCTCTATCTCTAGGATAAAAGTAAAAATTAAAGGAAGAATATTTTAACTCGAGTATACAGAGTATTTTATGACTTGCTGAAAAATGAAAATGGGCTGCCTTGTGAAGTAATGTTCAAGCAGAGGCTGGATGGTCAGATGATGCTGTATGTGTTTGATTTCTGTACTTGGCAGGAGGCTGGACCAGATGGTCAGTAATACCCTTATCTTGCACTACAAAACACATACTCTCAGTTGTTTGTTTTTATATTTTTCAGCATTAGGTTTGATTATGACTGACAAAAGTCCACAAATAACAGGAACTTACCAAAATGTATTTCCTCCCATGGTGTCTGGGGCTGCGATGCCAGCTCCACAAACATTAAAGATCCAGGATCCTTCCATTTAATTATAATCTACCATCCTCAACATGTAGCTTTCACTTCATGATCTGAAATGATTGCTGTAGTTTCAGCCAACAACCACCCAAAATATCTTAAACTTTTACCTGTAAGAATTTACCTAATTCATACTGTTGATTTCTGTACTTGCTTATAGATTTTGAGTGTATCTTGGATAAAAGAAAAAAACCTCTTCCTTATGGTAACCATAATATAACTTTGGTAAAACTGCCAGCAAGTCACTGGGAATCAAATACCCCAATAGTTAGATCAAGGCTGCCACCAGGAGCTGAAAGGTAACTTATTTCTTAGTTTCAGGTTTTGTCATCTAAATGTTAAATTTGGCATAATTTAATGATCTCATTTATCAAGGATTTGTGGTGTGGTAGAATCTGCTTCTCAACTATCTCATGTGTTCTATCTCTATTTTTGTTTTTCCTATGCTTTCTCCATTAATGCCCATCCTTCATTGTCTAAAGCCTAGCATCTCTCTAACTAAAGTGCTAACCTAGTTGACCTCAGCAGAAGCAAATACTGTCATCTTCTTTGCAGCGTCCATACCTCTCTACTTTTCTGATAGCACTTAGCCACTTCTTAAACTGCATTACAGTTACTTACTATATATCATGTGTTCTCTGTCAGAATATAAGCTATGTCTATTTATCTTTGTTTCCCTCAGTGTCTTTCTTATGTATGGTAGGTGCATAATAAATTATATTGGACAAAGAAACAAATGGATAAAAGCATGGAGATATTTACTACAATTTGGTGTAATTCTACTAATGAATAGGCTTGTCTTTAATTACTAATCTAAGTAGAAAAATAACTCGGTATACTCATTTATATTAATTTTGCTTTTGTTTATAAAGATGCAACTTTGTTACTGAAAGGCTTATAATTACTCAGTTCCTCATTTTGATTTTAGAAGTAAATAACATATTTCTATCTTATGTAGAATTGCTTTGGAGTTTTTGGATTTAAGAGCTTTTTGTAGAAACATCCCTCACTTAAAAGGAAAATCTGCTATGAAAAAACGACATTTGGAAATTTTGGGCTATCGTGTAATTCAGGTATGAGTTACTCACATAAATCAATCTTTAAAAAAACTAGAGACCCTTGCCTGTACATGTGTTACCTTTTAATGTTAAAGTTCTAGAATTACCTCTTTTTAATATTTAAAAAATTATATTAAAATACCTCTGAAACAAAATATCCTCCATTTTGGGGGTAAGAAGAATGAGTAAAAATCATTATTTCCTGTCTCTAGAAGATCTGTTGATTTGTACATTTATCTTACAAAATGGAGAGAGTTATAAGAGAAAATGGCTAGCGTGTGAATGTAGGAAAGGTACATAGGAAAAAATGTCCATTGTTGGTATTATAGGAACAAGATGAAAGAAACTATGAGGCAGAAAAAGTTCTTCTGGGCTTTGTCAGGAAGAACCCACTTGGCTTCCAAAAAGGGTTCGAAGGCTATGCTTATGTAAACTAATTCCACAGGGTTCCTATAGCTGTGTTCAGTAGTGCTTAGAAGTCTTCCTTGATGTTTTTTGTTGTTGCTTAAAAATTCCATTCAAATTACACTACTTATTTTACAGATCCCTCATTTTGAATGGAACTCTATGGCACTGTCAACAAAGGATGCTCGGATGGACTACCTGAGAGAACATATATTTGGAGAAGGCAAATCATGATTGTAGTTTTTATTTAAAATTAGTTATCATAGTGTATCACATATGAACTTATTTTAATTAAGTGACCTGACTTAGTTAAAATATAATAGTACAGAATTGACTAATTTCAAGATCAACTGAATCCCTATTAAAATAAACAGGCATTTTATAATGCAATATTTTCTCTACTGTCTCGGAAATTATTTAAAATTCTTAATATAAAAGACATGTAGCTTTTAAGAAACTTAAATAGCTTACAATTCATCTTTGAGTACATACTATGTGTCAGGAATTGTTTTTGATGCTGGGAATAAAGCAGTGAATACAGCATATCTTCCAGGGTTGGAGTCAAGCAAAATACATGAATAAAATATACCTTAGATGATAGTAAGTGCTATGGAGAAGAATTCAGAGGAGGTGATAGGAATATTGTTGACAGGTGTAATTTTTATTTTATTTTACTTATTTTTCAGATTTGTATTAAAAATATAACATACAATATCATATTAGTTTCAGGGGTACACCATGGTTATTCAACATTTATATACCTAAAGAAGTGATCACCATGATAAATCCAGCAACCATCTGACACCATACCATGCTGTCACAATATTATTGACTATTCCCTATGCTGGACATTACATCCCCATAATGTATTTGTTTTATACCTGGAAATTTGGACCTCTTATTTCCCTTCACCTTTCCATCCCTTTTAAATTTATTAATTACAGTTGACATTCAATATTATTTTGTATTAATTTCAGGTGTACAGCATAATGGTTAGACATTTATATATTTAAGAAATGATCCCTCTGACTAGCCTACTACCCACCTGGCACTATGCATAGTTATTACCATATCATTGACTATATTCCCTGTGCTCTACTTTACATCCCCGTGACTGTTTTGTAACTACCAATTTGTATTTTTCAGTCCTTTCACGTTTTTCACCCTCTTCCATCTATAACCCCACCAAATCTAGTACATATCTGACACCATACATAGTTGTTACAATATTATTGACTATATTCCTTATGCTAAACCCTGCTTTCCCATAACTACTTTGTAACAACCAGTATGTACTTCTTAATCCCTTCTCCTTTTCACCCACACCTCCAATACCCCTCCCATCAGTTAACCATAAAAATGTTTTCTGTGTCTATAAGTTTGTTTCTGTTTTGTTTGTTTATTTTGTTATATAGATTCCACATATGAGCGAAATCACGTTGCATCTGTCTTTCTCTGTCTGACACTCTACTCAGCACAATTCCCTCCAGGTCCATCCATGCTGCAGCAGATGGCAAGAACCCATTCCCTTTCATGGCCAAGCAATATTCCATTGTATACATGAATCAAGTCCTCTTTATCTCTTCTTCCATCAATGGACACCCAGGCTGCCTCCACATCTCGGCCCATTGTAAACAATGCTGCAATGAACATATGGATGCACACTTCCCCTCGAAGTAGCGATAGGGTTTCTTCAGATAAAAACCCCGAAGTGGGATTACTGCATCCCTCTTTGTCTCTTCTTATAGCCTTTGTTTTAAAGCTGAGTTTTTCTGGTATAAGTATTGCTACTCTAGCTTTTTTTGTTTTTTTCATTTTCATGAAATACCTTTTCCATCCCTTTACCCTTTACTTTCTGTCTGTATGTGTCTTTCAATCTGAAGCGAGTCTCTTGTAGGTAGCATATTGTAAGTGTTTTGTTTTCTTATCCATTCAGCCTTCCTGTGTCTGCTGATTGGAGCATTAAATCCTTATCCATTCAGCCTTCCTGTGTCTGCTGATTGGAGCATTTAATCCATTTACATGGAAAGTAATCATAGATATGTAGCTATTGCCATTTCATTATTCATAATTTTGATTTTTTTCCATCTTAAAGAAGCCTCTCTAATATTCCTTGTGATACTGGTTTGGTGGTAATAAACTCCTTTAGTTTTTTCCTGTCTGGGAAGCTCTTTATCTGCCCTTTGATTCAAAATGATAGCTTTGCTGGGTATAGTAGTCTTGGTTGTATGTCCTTGCTTTTCATCATGTTGAATATTTTTTTTCTTTAAGATTTTATTGAGGAATTGGGGAAGGGGAACAGCGTTGGGGAATCGGGGAAGGGGAACAGACTAGTTGCTGTCCTTTTGTTCTTCAGTCTAGTTCTGGAGGACATTGCTTCACTGGTCCATGTTGGTATTATGATCATTGCGCTCTTCCCGGCTGAGGCAGTCAGTAGACGGCTGCTCACGGCAGCTCTCACACTGGCTGCCGGCCACTCACATTAGCTCATGGCAGCCCACTGGAGCAGGGGCTGCAGCCTACGCCATCGCCAGCCACTCATGGCAGCCCAGCTCCAGGTCGAGATGTTGTTCACCATCTTAGCTGTAGAGAGCTCAGCATCACTGGCCCATGTGGGAACCAAACCTGTGGCCCTGCTGCTCAGAGCTCGTGCTTCCAAGCCAACTTTTAACCAACTGAGCCACTTGGCTGGCCGCATGTTGAATATTTCTTGCCAATCCCTTCTGGCCTGCAAAGTTTCTGTTGAGAAATCAGCTGACAATCTCATGGGAGCTCCCTTATAAATTAGTAGTTGCCTTTCTCTTGTTGCTCTTAGGATTCTCTAACTTTTGCCATTTTAACTTTAATGTGTCTAGGTGTGGGCCTGTTTGGGACTCTCTGCAGTTCCTGGATGTGTATGTCTGTTTCCTTCGCCAGGTTAGGAAAGTTTTCAGTTATTATTTCTTCAAATAGGTTCTCAATCCTTTGCTTGTCTCTTCTCCCTCTTGTACCCCTGTGATGTAAATGTTGTTTTGCTTGATGTTGTCCCAGAGATCTCTTAAACTATCCTCATTTTTTTTAATTCTTTTTTCTTTTTGCTGTTTTGATTGGGTGTTTTCTGCTCCCTTCGTGTTCCAAATCACTGGTTCGATCTTCTACTTCATCTAGTCTGCTGGTGATTCCTTCTGGTATATTCTTCATTTCAGTTATTGTAGTCTTCACTTCTGACTGGTTCTTTTTTATGGTTTCTATGTCCTTTCTTATCTCTTTGTTGAAGTTCTCACTACGTTCCTTGAACATCCTTATAACCAGTGTTTTTTTTTGTTTTGTTTTTTTTATTGTTAGTTTCAGGTGTACAGAACAATGCAATAGTTACCCTTTTCACCCTCACATAGTAACAACCCCCCTT
>NW_017732633.1:415280-417920 GCF_001890085.2 Hipposideros armiger | reverse complement strand
TCCCAACTAACAACCCTCAGTTCTTCCTCTGTGTCTCTGAGACTATCTCCATCCACTTCTCCCATCCATTCAGTTCCTCAGAATCCATGTATAAGTGAGATCATATGATATTTGTCTTTCTCTGACTGACTTATTTCACTTAGCATAATGTTCTAACCAGTGTTTTGAACTGTGTCTCTGGTAGGTTTCTTGCCTCCATTTCATTTAGTTCTTTTTCTGGATTTTTTTCCTGTTCTTTGATTTGGGATGCATTTCTTGATTTTTTCATTTTGACTGCCTCTCTCTGTTTGTTTCTATGTATTAGGTAGATCTACTACATTTACCAGTCTTGGCCCGGTGACCTTATGTCATGTCCTGTGGGGCCCAGTGGCAGTCTTCCTGGTCCCTTGGTTGGGTGCTCCAGGAGTGTTCCTTGTGTGGGTTGTGTGTGCTCTCCTGTTACAGTTGAGCCTTGATTACCAGTGGCATGTCAGTAGGTAGGGTTGACCCTCAGGCTGACTGGCTGTGGAGTATGGCCACATCCACAGCTTATGGGCTGCTATTCAGGAGGCTTACCCCACTGAGTGGGATTCACCCCAGTGGGTCCTGGTGCCTGTTGAGTCCACCCTTTGTGTGTGCCACTTATGGGGCAAATTGGGTGGTGCTCTGCTGTGGTCTGAAGCCAACCTACAAGTATGTTGGTTCTGGGGCCTCTTAGGAGGGGCTCTAGTGTAGGCCCAGATCACTCACTGCCTGTGACTATCTGAGAGCTGCCTGGTAGGAGCTACAAAGTGATCTGCAGTTTTTTGCTGCCTGTGCTAAACCTGGAGGAGTATGGGACAGGCCACACTGCAAACCAAGGACAGCTGCCACCAGTACCAGGCCTAGGGTAATTCTGCAAAATGCCAGGACACCCCGAGGCCTGCTGCAACCTGCCAGCTCCCTTAAGGTTCAACCACTGATAAAGCCTCATGTGGTGTGTGAGTTGGGTGAGGCAGACTCTCGGGGAGTCACTAGAGTGGAAGAGGTGTGGTCACCAGGTTAATGTAGACTCTGGTTTGGTGCCAGTGCTGAGCCTGGAGCTACTCTGCAAAAGTCTCAGAGCCAGTTGCTGCCCACCTGGGGCCCTTGGACTCCAATAGTTTTTCAAGAAAGAGTGCAATGTGGGCAGGGCTGGCTGCTCATGGAAAAAGTGCCTCTGCCGGTCCCAGCTGAGTCTGCAGGGTGGAGCAGCAGAGCTCATCAGGCCAATCAGATTCAGATTTTGCCTGTTTGGGAGTGGGGGGTGAGCTTACCATAGGAAAGATGGCTCAAGCCTGTTGGCTCCATGGGATGACTCCTCACCAAGAAAATGCCAACCGTCTTCCAGCCCTTCCCTGAAGCCACAGTCTGCGCCCCGTATGCTCCCTGTATGTCTCCAACACCCCCGAGTCACCATCCCTCCGATGGAGCCCAAGGTAAGTGCCTGTGAGTCTGTGCATGGGCTATTTAAGAGGATATCCGGGTTTTGTGCAGCCCAGATGGTCAGAATCCCCACTGTTTTTCACAACCACATATTGTGGAGGCTCCTCTTCCTGGCACCACTACTCTGGGCTGGGAAGCCTGGTGTGGGGCCGGAGTCCCTCAGTCCTCCAGGGGGAACCTCAGTGGCTGAGATATCCCTCCTATTTTTAACCTCCAGAAGGAGGTTTGGGCCCATTCTGCATCTCCGCTCCTCCTACCAGTCTCAATGTTGCTTCTTTATATTTTTAGTTATAGGACTTCTGTTAGCTAGACTTCAGATGGTTCTCCAGGTTTATTGTTTTATAATTTAATTATAATTTTAATGTGTTCGTGGAAGGATGCAGGCACAGTGTTTATCTAGTCTGCCATCTTGGATCTCTGCTGGCAGGTGTAATTTTAAATAAGGTGATCTGGGAAAGACTTACTGAGGTTATCATTTGAGTAAAAACTTAAGATGAGGCTATCAGGGGGTAGAGTACTCCAGGCAGAGGGATGAGTAGGTAAAGCTCCTGAGGTGGGAATATGCCTGGCATGTTTGAGAATAACAAGAAATTTATGGCTGGAACTTAACAAATGGGAGGTGGGAGTTGGAAGTATAATAAAAGATAACAGAATCAAATATATATGATCTCATGCCTACTCTGAGTGAATGAGAGGCCATTGGAGAGTTTCTGGAAAAGGAATAAAGAACTTATTTTAACTGGATCACTTTGGCTACTCTGTTAAGATAAGAAAAGACTGCAGTGGGACAAGTGTATAAGCAAGGAAACTCATGAGAAGGTCATTGCAATCATCTAGACAAGAAATGGTGGTTTGGAGAGAATAGTGGTAGTGGAGATGTCATGGCAAGAGAAGTGGTCAGATTTTTAAAATATATTTTGAAGGCAGAGACAACAATTTACTCAATGATTGGATATGAGGTATGAGTGAAAGAGCGGGATTAAGGATAATTCTATGTTTTTGTCCTGAGCAACTGAGAAGATATTCTTGCCATTGACTGAGATGGAGAAGTCTATGGAAAAGGAATGGGAGATGGTGAGGGTGAGGGGGAGGGGCATGAGCTTGTTGAGTTTATGATGCCTTTTAACACATCTACCGTATTTGCCGGCGTATAAGACGATTTTTTGGCCCTGAAAAATATGCCTCCAAGTGGGGGGT
>NW_017732633.1:409827-412021 GCF_001890085.2 Hipposideros armiger | reverse complement strand
CAGAGATAAGGAGTAATAGACAGTTAGGCAATTAAGCATTCACCTTTGGACTGATAAATATGGCTGGTCTTTATGAGTCAAGGCCAGCAGACTGCACCTTTAGAGTAAGAACTGGGACGAGCAGGGGAGTGTGCGTTGATGATTTCAATTGTTTCCATAATACTTGTGCCCAGCACAGCTCCTGACGCTAGTGGTCACTATGTAAGCATCCATTTTCCTTCCCCTGTATTGCCCTGTGTGAGTACTGCTCTTAGACTTTGCGCTTGAGATTTGGTAAGAACTGGTCATCCTCTTTGAATATTCAGGGTTACAAAGATAGAGACAACTTGAATTCCTTTGAAGCCTCTCCTCTGGTGCCTGGAATGTTCTTCTCACTTTTCATGAGAACTCCTAAATGCTGCCTTCTCTCTGAAGCATTTGTAGCCTTCCCCAAGCAGAATTTATTGCTTTCTCTTCATCTCCTACACTGTCCTTTATATAGTATCTATTATAGCAATTATTCTATGCCTTCAATGATCACTCTTCCAAAGCTGTACCTATAAACTTAAATATGAAGCAAATTGCCTGGGAATCTTGTTAAAATACAGATTCTGACCCAGTACTTCTGGGGTGGGGCCTGGGATTCTGCACTTCTAAAGACACTCTCAGGAGATGCCAACACTGCTGGTCTAGGGACCATACTTTGAATACCAAGGCTCTGAACAATCTGGTGATAGGTCACATAAGGACATCCAGCCCTGTAAGTGGGGACTGGCCTTTAAGCTGGAGGGAAAGCATCAGTTTGGCAGTTTCTGGATGAGTGTGCAGCATGAACTCACTCACTTGTGCTCACCTCAGGCAACAGAAATCTATTTCCTGTAATCTTAGATCAGCAAGCACAGCATCTGGGCTGAAGTCAGCAGGCGCCATTCAGCAGACACGTGGTTTCCCGAAGGTGACCAGACATCTACACACTGTACACCCTGCCCCTGACTATGGGACTCTTCATGACCCAAGTTACATTTAAGTGGGAGGTAAAAATGGATTGCTACTTTTTAATTTTTCCTTTTTTAAAAAGCTTTTGTAATGGAATCCTCAAAAAATTGGAAAATCATTTAAATGAATTAGATTTAAAATCAAGTTTTAAAACTCTTTAGATTTAAAAGAGAATTAATGAGTTCATGGAAAACTCAACGGGTTAACTGTTGGGTTGTCGGAAAAGTCATGACGTATTTTTTCGATGTTTTTCATTGCAAAAGTGCGTCATGACTTTTCTGACAACCCAATAGTTCTTCAGAACTCTGTTAGGAAATAAAGTACTCTGGCAGAAAGGTAAGTGGTTTGGAAGTAGCCTTTGCTCTACCTAGAGCATGACACTTTCAGAGCTGAAATGGAGCTTAAAGGGTGAACAGTACAGTTCTCATTTTACTAATTAAGAAACAGACCCAGAGAAGTTCTTTCCCAAGCTCAGAGCTAATTAGAAGCAGTACCTCTCTGATCAAGTAAGTGGCATGTGCAAAAGTTCATTTAAGGTTCAAAGAGTATTTTAGTCTATCACCAAGAAGTAGCTAATCTGATTTTATATTTGGTTCAGAAAATTGGAATGAAAAAACTTACTTCCATATGTCATTGACTTCAGTGGGTGCAAACTCTTTAGACTCTAGTTGAATCATGGCAAAACCACCAATGGCGTACAGGGATCCAGCCAGACTGACCAAACTGATGGAACTTCTTTCTTGCGGAAATTCGGTCATTACCTCCCATCTAGGAATTATTGAAAATATAGTCAAATGTAAAATGTAAAGAAATGCCAAATGCATTTACTGAACAATTATAGATTATAATAAATTCAAGTAGCATAGGCATCCAAAATTAGAAGATTAATTTTGGTACTGGAAAATAACTATTATTCCTTTATTTGAAAGGTATAGCCAGACTAGATATAAAGCTCTCACTATGTCAGCCCTAACATACTTCATATCAGTTAGCACCTTCAGCAGTGGCTATAAAACCATGTGCCTGTCATAAACTGGGAGTTCTGCGGCAACTCTAGGACTCCAAGGCTCTGCTGTGCTGGATTTCATTTGAATGCTAATACAAATTTTTTTCTTTTTTTTTATTGTTAGTTTCAGGTGTACAGAACAATGCAATAGTTACCCTTTTCACCCTCACAAAGTAACAACCCCCTTCCCCCCATCCACTGCCCTCCCACCCC
>NW_017732633.1:401920-408922 GCF_001890085.2 Hipposideros armiger | reverse complement strand
GAATAGTATAGAAGAAAACAAATATCTTCTATGATCATACCCTCCAGACATAATGACAAGCAACACTTGAGTGTAATTTTGTCATTTTTAAATATAAAAGTTTAACCATAAATTAAAATATAAACATCCATCCATACATATGAACAAAACTAAGAACATATTTATAATTTTGTAAGCTGCTTTAACTTTCTGTATCATGAGCTCACCAATATTATATATTCTTCAAAAACATGATTTTTAATGATCATTTAAGTTTTATTCCATAGAACTTCCTTGTGATTTTCAGAACTAAAGTCTACTTTGTAATCAGGCAGTATACATGGTTTCTTTAAAAAGTAATAATAGTGCTTTAATTTTTCCTTTACTGCTAAATTAGGAGTATAAAAACTATATACTTATCCAGATGTGTGAGCTCCAAATATTGAAAAAGACTAATTTTATATAAATATTTGTCAAATGTTTTTTCACATTAACTTTAAGCCAATAAAAGCTCAAAAGTGAAAGTTTTAAGAATATTATAAAGAACATAAAAGAATTAAACTTCTGAAGCATTCATGCTTTACAAATATCACAAGCTAAGATGGAGGGTTTTTCATCCTTAAAGAAACTACTTATTTCAAATCAAATAACTATAGACACATGTATATCCACCTATGTACAGGTAATTATTCAGAAGTGTTACCTTTGCACAACTAAATTCACAAAGTTAATAACAAATACAAATTAAGCACTCCAACATTAACTTGAGAGTCATGTGTTCCAACCACATATAATGCAGCAAAATGTTAGGCATTTTACACCCAGTAACAGCAAAATAAACCAGATGAAGATGTTTCCTCTTTAATCCTCACCTTCCTGCTCTCCACTCATTTCCTAATTAGAAAGCTGAATTTTTATCCCGAGTGAAAACAGTATAACGATTCCTATGGTGTAGTAAGATAGAGTAACTCACTTATTGGTTGTGAGGTCAAAAACTTCAACTGACGCTGAAAGCCCATCTTCAGTGACACCGCCTGCAACCACAATTTTGCCTTTATGGATTGCCACTCCAAACATCGAACGAGGGGTTTTCATTGGAGCCATGTCTTTCCAGTCTCCTTTTTTGGGGTTGTAGATAAACACCCTGTTTGTGCACTTTCTATAAATAAAAGACAACAAAATGGGCCTTTTGGAACCTTCCTTTTTTGAAAGAAGCAACTCCACTAGTCATTTAGCTTTGCTTCTAATATGAAATATGTAATATAGCAGAGGATCAGAAAAACTCAACAGTATTCTTAATCTGATGATATGCCACCAAGCAAAGGACAATTCCAAATGTGAGGACCCAGACTATTTCATAACTTAATATACTACTGGAAGGTAGGGTTCTTTTACTTTTGGCAACTACAAAGAAGCCCAAGCAGGGTGGATTTTAATCCTATCTATTGCTAAATTCAATGGAAGACATGAACAGAATAAAAAAATCATAAACCCTTTATCGTGCCTCAGTAACAAAAATGTTTATTTTATTTTCTGAATATCCTGGATGAGTCAATTAACTTAAAAAATAATTAGGTGAGAATGCACCTATTTTGAATTCAACTATGTAATATGACGGCTCATTTCATTTTAGTCTACCACTCATATACCAAGTGCATTTTAAGAACCCTAAGAACTCTAGGACTATAGGTTAGACAGCTAATCATCTCAGCTGATGAGTAATGAAAACAGTATTATACACCAAATGCTACAGAGAAACCTGGACTCATCTGAATTATTCTTCTTAGTATGTTCCTTATGTTTTCTTAATGATATCCATAATTTACTGATGGGAGCTCAGAATTCCAAATAATAATTGATTAATTGGATATATTTGGTAAAGCCAAAAAGCAAACAAACACAACCCCAACTTTTTGTGAGGACAACTTTTTTTTCTTTAGTCTAATAAAAGACCAGATTATCTGAAACAGAAGCATTTCCTCTAATATTTGACTATGAGTAGTACTTTAAAACTTTTTAAATTTTATTTTAAAATTATTTATTTGACATTCAATATTATTTGATATTAGTTTCAGGTATACAACATAGTGGTTAGATATTTATATAATTTATGCAGTGATCTCCCTGATTAGTATCCACCTGGCACCATACATAATTGTTGCAACATTATTGACTATATTCTCTATGCTGTACTTTACATACCTGTGACTATTTTGTAACTACAAATTTGTGTTTCTTAATCCCTTCACCTTTTTCACCCAGCTCCCTAACCTTCCTCCCTTCTGGCAACTATCAATTTGTTCTCTGTAATTATGAGTCTATTTCTGTTTTGTTTGTTTATTCTGTTCTTTAGATTTCCACATATAAGTGAGATCATATAGCATTTGTCTTTCTCACTCTGACTTATTTCACTTAGCATAATATCCTCTAGGTCCATTCATGTTGTTGCAAATGGTAGAATTTCATTCTTTTTTATGGCTGAGTAATATTCCATTATGTATATGTACCACTTCTTCTTTATCCATTCATCTATTGACTGGCACTTAGGTTACTTCTATATCTTGGCTATTGTAAATAGTGTTGCCGTGAACATGGGATGCTTATATCTTTTCAAATTAGTGTTTGGGATTTCTTCAGATAAATACCCAGAAGTGGAACTGCTGGGTCATAAAGTAGCTCTATTTTTAATTTTCTGAGGTACCTCCATACTGTTTTCCATAGTGGCTGCGCCAATTTGTAGCCCCACCAACAGTGCACAAGGGTTCCCTTTTCTCCACATCCTCGCCAACACATGTTGTTTGTTGATTTATTCATGATAGCCATTCTGACAGGGGTGAGGTGGTATCTCATTGTGGTTTTTAGTTGCATTTCTTTGATGATTAGTATCATTCAGCATCGTTTCATATGTCTGTTGTCCATCTGTATATCCCCTTTGGAGAAATGTCTATTGAGGTCCTCTATCCATTTTTAAAATTGGATTGTTTGTGGGGTTTTTTTGGTGACTTTAAAACTTCTTGATAAGAGCATGTTCTTCAAATTCAGTGGTAATAACTAGTGCAATTCAGTGCTCACTTTTAGATAATGACTCATTTCAAAGTTCTTGACTTTGGCATTTGCCAAGCAATGTTGTCTTGGTTAATCATATTCTCAAGATTAATATATTCTTACTGACAAGACCTGTATGCCTCTTACTGACATATCAATTTCCTAGTTACTAATACTACTTCAAGGAAACAATTTTAATCATTTGGCAGGGTCACTGTTTCCAAAGTCAGACGCTGCTTAATAGATTTTCCATTCCATTTACTCAGAAAAAATGCTCCCAAATAAGATTTTTTTGAGCTACAGAACTTTTATTTCATCTGTAGTGGGTTTGACATTTAATCTTGAACAGAAATTTAGATCATCCAAAATAAGATTTTGCATAGAATGGGTTTATAATATAACTTTCCTTTAAATATTCATTTTCTGGGATTTAATAGCTGGGATTAAGGAGGATATCAAAATTTCAGAATGTTACCTTTGAATGTAAAAAGATTGTATAAAAACTCATTGCTTGTTAAATTCACTTTCTTTGTGCTATAGTTGTCATTTTAATTGAATAATAATTAATTGTCATTAGTTACTAACTCCAGAATATAGAGTTCTGTATTTCTAGCATATTTTCATATTTTACTTTTCTGTTTTGCTCTTACAATTCTTAATTCTGGCTCTTTTTCAGGATTGGACATATATGATGACAAGCCAAATTAGAGTTTTCAGGGGCAGAAAATTAGTCTCACTATTTAATCTGAAAAATTTCATTTTATCAGACAGGCTACTAGCTTAACCGACTGTCTTCTACAGTTCTCTGAATTCTCTTCTCCCTTTGATTTCCCAGATCTCTTTGCTAATAACCTATCCCTTGAGAAGTGCCTAGAAATCAAGTTAGGTTTACATATGAAATTTCATCCTGTTTTTCCCCCAAGAGACTGGGTGCTAGTGGGTATATCAGGGTATATCTGTTCTGTTCAATCAATGCCTGTTTGTGACCTGTTGTTAAATATTTTGAATACCGCCTGTGTCCAGGAGTAAATAAGTGAAACATTGCTGAGGAAATAATTGCCCTATTTTCAATCACCATGTTTTTCAGTTTCAAACTCACCTATCTAAATTCTCTCGTATGAATGTAAAGTACAAATCCATATTTTTAATGCACTGTTAGTAGTAATATTTTAAATACTACATTAGAGAGATGCACTTGATTTTTATTTACTTATGGCTAAATGAATAAAAAAGCCCATTGGTTTTAATGTAGTAAAATATAATTATAAATTAGTGAAATGAAATACTTGCTTATGCTCCTAAATGCTGTTTTTCTTCTGTAAGAATGCTTATGTTGGAGGTATTATGTTTGTTACTAGCTGTATGCTGGGCATCTGCAATCTACAGAATTACTTTAGCAACTTTTAAATTGTCTAGTTTCCCTTCAGAAATCACTTGTAATATACTTCAGTAATTTTTCAAAATTTTGTTTAAAATTTTATTTCCGAAGAATTACAGATGGGAACCAAGTCCCATTTCAATATGTAGATTCAAATTCAAAGAGGAAGGAACCTTTGCAATAAAAAATAATTTGGCTATAAACCACAAGGGTACTTACTTGTCATCTGTCTTTCCTCCTAGACAGTATATCANGCCGGCAAATACGGTAAGTGGCGATACCAAATAGGCACTTCAATAAATGAGTTTGGAGGTCAGGAGAGAGGTCCAGTCTCCAGATATACATTTGGAAGTCGTCAGCAGTATTTAATGTGATGAGACTAGATGAAATCACTAAAATGTAATTAGAGGAAAGTGTGAATGGAAGAGAGGTCTGAGGACTGAGTGCCAGGTGCTACTACATGAAGAGGTCAAGAAGGGGGTCAAGAAGAAGCCAAGGAGACTGGATAGGATTGGCCAGTGAGGTAGGAGGAAAAGCCATATGTAGTAATACTTCCTAGAAGCCAAGTGGAGAGCATTTCAAGGAGGAGGAAGTGAGCAATTATATCAGATGCTGCTGATAGGTCAGGGAAAATGAAGACTGGGAAATAAATGTCCATTAAATTTAGCAACATGAAAATCACTGGTAACTGAAAAGAGTAGTTTTGGTGAAGTGATGGGACTGAAAGGTGTGCCTAGTTCAAGAAAAAGGGGGAGGAGAGAAGATTTTCTTATTAATGGAAGCAAAGAAATGAAGAAATAACTGAGGGGGAGTGGACCAATCTTGACCTGGTCTGATCCTACACATGCTGGGGGAATAAGAATTTTCTCTCTGTCTTACAACACATTTATTCAATAAAATAGTTACTAAGGCCTGATATAATCCCTAACCCTTCTTCCAGGAGTGATGATATATTTGTGCTCAGCTGAAAACAGTATTGTAACTACCCTCAGGCCACCTGCTGGGGGTGCAATAACTGGCCATCTGAAATTTGCTATCTTTTGACTCCATGACCCTCTAAATTCATTCTGTCCCAAAATAAGTTGGTAACTAGAGTCTTGAATTTTAAGTGTAGCTTTAAAATGTGTGTCCTGTATGTAATTTGCTCCATTGATGTTTAGTTTAGGCTTAAAGTGCTTGTTTAAAATAGCCATTATTTTGCATGATTGGAACTCCAATACTGAATGATTTTGCAAAATGTGAACTTCAGAGAGCCTTTTCTGAAAAACAGAATCACAACAGTAAGCAAATGAAAGATGTTTCCTCTTACCCAGTCTCTTTAATTCTGAATTTCCTTATGGTATTCATTTTTATTAGCTTATATGCTAAACTCTAAGTGTTTCTTATCCATTTTTACGAATATGTCCTATTTTCAAGCCAATGATTACTATAACTAAACTCTTGAACAGGTTAAAATATTTTACTATGCCACTTTTAGAGTAAAATGATTAGACTGATGAGGGTTATACATTGTTTCCTTTGGATATAAATGAAAACCCAGATATTGTCTACTTTAGATACAGAGACATCTTCATTAAGTGACCCTAATATACCCTTCACTTATCGTTACACATATCTGGCTTCTCATGTAACACATCTCTTATTCTGCGTTCTCTAGGCTGCTTGATTCAAATGGTTTTCTTTATGTATACACTTATATTTCTGTTTGATGATGTTTCTATCTAAATAACGGATTGTTATAAACGAAAGTATTCGTTTATAATTCACTTACCATAAAATCCACCCTTTTAAAGTGTGTAGATCAGTGGTTTTTTTGTATATTCACAGGTTGTGCAACCATCATTACCACTATAATTCCAGAATATTTCATCATCCCAAAACATTATTTTTACCACTTAATCTCATGTCTATATAGTTCGGCACTCTCTCCCCAATCATAGAATACTCCAAATCAATCCCAAATCAGGTTTCTCAGAAAATAACATATGTCAGGATAGAAGTGAAGCATGTCTATGAAAGCATCTGAGATCCATAAGCAATGATTAGCTGATGATTTGCAGAGTTGAATGTGATGGTTGTGGACAGACCCCAGGAGTCAACTTGCTATATACACTAAGAACAAACAGCTAAAATGTAAGGGTCTCACATCCCAGAAAATGGAATAACACAGTCACCTTTCTTTCTGTTAGAAATTTGCAAATAGGTAGCTGTTTCATGGAAAGAATAGATAAAACTTAACCAATGAATATATACCCTCTCTCCTCTACACCACCCACTGGCCCCAGCTTCTGCCTCAGCAGTTTAAGCATGCTTCCCCACCCTCCCACCACGGATATTGTAGTTGATGGCTTGAAAACTGATTTGGTTTTAAATTGAAAAAAATTTTAATTTGATTTAAATCACAAACAGTATACCAGTGTCGCAAAATGGAGAAAAAAGAAAGACCACTTGAATTTCACTACTTTTACTTAGAGACTTTCCCCTTGAAATTAGACCCATTTATTATACTCCTTAAATAGCATTTCCAAAGTCTCATGGCATGTAGTCTTTAATGTAATGTGCAGGATTCTTGTCATATCTTGAAACACGAGGGAAGGTTT
>NW_017732633.1:380723-391485 GCF_001890085.2 Hipposideros armiger | reverse complement strand
GAAAATATGATTGTGTTATAGGCACTCATATACCTGAATGCTTAGGAAATGGGAATGCCATGCCAACTTACACAGGATCATAGCATAACACTGAATCCAGCGAAGCCTCTGTTTGAAGGTCTTTGCCGGCAACTACATAGATTTTGTCATCCACCTCTCCCAGACCGAAGAGACACCTTGCTGAAGGTAGAGGTGGAAGTCCAACCCACTCAGATGCTACATTATCAAGCTGAAAGAAAAAAAGTATAGGAGTTGTGCAGCTTGTTAGAAAAAAGTTGCAGGTGTACCTTAGAAAATGTGCTATACTTTGTGTGTGGTTTAGAATTCATTGAGGTAGTCAAAGATCTTGCAAATAAAGTAAAACTATAATCCAAAAGTCTCATATGTTACCTCTGAATAACCTAGAAAAATGAGAAAATCTCGTTGGCTTACCAAAATAGCTGAAAGTACCAAACTGTGCAGGACTTCGAGAAAGGAAAAAGAAGAGAGTCACCAGAGGTGAGTTAGAGCTGAAGTTTCTTGTCAGATTTTGTTCCCATGTTCTTTTGGTCAAGTTTGAACAGGAATCATAATATTTTTACGATGCTGGGAAAGAGAGATTGTCACAGCAGGGAGTCACAGAATGTGAGTGATCCCCACATGCTATATTTAACATGCTCCCCAAGCCGGCATCCGGGACAGCTGGCCCTGTCGCTCAGTCCACAGACAACTGGAACATTAGGCAATATCTTTTTTCTTTCCTTCAAAAATGTTTAGGTTTATTAGTTTCTGATATAAGCAGGTGTTATAGCCCAGCCTTTCGTTGAGAGTCAATTGAAATACCATCTCTCTCTCTCTCTCTCTCTCTCTCTCTCTCTCTCTCTCTCTCTCTCTNTCTCTCTCTCTCTCTCTCTCTCTCTCTCTCTCTCTCTCTCTCTCTCTCTCTCTCTCTCGGTTTATATTAGGAAGTAACTTCACTTATTTTTGCTACTGCCACTTCTGCAAGCCTAAGACAGCCCTCTAAGTGCCCATGCCCCCAGGATAGGTGATTCTGGTATGGTTGGCATAAGCTATAAGCTTCAGCTTATTATTTACTATTACTACTCATTATTGGTAATTTTAAGATTTTCCACATTTCATTTTAGGACACCAAGGAATAAGAAAACTGCATTCTGAGGTAGTGCAGCCACAGATTTGTTGGTCTCTCTAGTGCTACTTCTATGTAGCAGAAGAAAAAGGAAGAAAACCCAAAATAATTGGATACCAAGGTTAGATGCAGATATTAAAGGCTGTGGTACTGGGAGGGGTCCCTGTGGAAACCTATCTATATCCGTTCTAGTAACCTTGATGAAAGCAAAGTACTAATTAAGACTAGATGAGATGAGTGGTTTAATCCCCACACATGCATTGTTAGCTTAGCATTTACTAATTTCAATATGTAGATTGTTGGCCACTAATGTTTTCATTCTTGAAAAAAATCCTTTGATAAGAAAGTGGTATGTAGTATAGTATAAATAATAATGAACATTTATGGAGTTTCTACTCTGTGACAGAGTTCCTACTAAATACTTGACATAGGTAATCTTATTTAGTCCTTCAGGATAGACACTTTGATTATCTCCATTTTATAGATGAGGAAACTGAGACACAGAAAGGTTAAATAATTTGCCCAAGCTCACAGAGCCTTTAAGTGATATTCAAATACCAGCTACATAAATCCAGTTTGTCTTTTAAAATAGGAACAGCAGGGGCAGCTGGTTAGCTCAGGTGGTTAGAGCGCAGGCTCATAACACCAAGGTTGTGGGTTCAATTCCCACATGGGCCAAGGAGCTGCACCCTCCACAACTAGATTGAAACAACTACTTGACTTGGAGCTGATGGGTCCTGGAAAAACACACTGTTCCCCAATAATATTTCTTAAAAAAAGAATAAATTAAAAAAATAGGAACAGCAGCCACAATAATCCCACGCTGGAGGGTTTACTGCCCATGCTGCACAGTACTGTTTACATCCCATACTGCCCCTCACAGGGCACTTCCTAAAGGAGAAGAAGCTGGAAACTGCCTGCCAGTCTCTTTTGTAGGTGAGCTGCTGAGCTATTTAACCTCTCTGGCCCCAGTTTCCTCCTCCTTAAAATTAGGGGTTAGACTTAGATTATTTTAATATGTGGTGTGGTTCAAAGATTTGATGAATCGATTAACTCTATGAAAAAAAACAATCTTCCCTATGTAAAAAATTCTCATAATCTATTTACACTATATGATCAAAGGTCATATTACTCCTAACTTAATACATTGTGACCAAGCAAAAAAATGCAAAACCTGAAATTCTCATACATATATTTTATTAGTCATTACCCTCTTTTATAGTCAGGTGTTTCTATCCTGGCATCTCGTTCCACTATTTGTGCCTTTTAAAAAGAGTAAGGCATGAGTAATGACAGGGAGTTGACCCTTTCAACTTTGTATAACTGTTTTTGTAGCCTTGAAGAACATCAAGCAGGTTTCCTGAACCAGAAATGAGAGGCTGTGTCAATAAAAGTAAGGGTAGTAACTGGATGGAAGAGAATAAAAATAAGGCTAGGAGTATTCCTTGGATCTATGATTTCTAGGTATCTGTGTTTTGATGTCATTTTTACTTCCTGGATATAATTATTGTCTTTTACATTGAAATTGCCCTTTCTGAAATTTATCTGAATTTAAAATTAGGGCTTAGGAAAATTTCTGGCCCATATTCAAAGATTTATGATTATAGCTTCTACTATTTTATTTTTATATTTCATAGTTAACATAGTTCAATGGAACGCTGAAAATTAAGAAGCATGATTAATATGTATTATTACAATGACATTTTTCAAGATTAGAAAAAGCCGGTTAAATGTAGTGTTTTGTGAATGCACAAATTCATGCACTTTGACAGTGCATAGTGACTGTGATATGACACGCTACACTTACTTATCTCTCCAACTCAAGTGTCCATAAACCCCATCCATGAGTAGGTATGGACTAAACAGACTCTTTGAGCTAGCTGTAAGCTACAAAGTACTGGTATTGGTATTATTGAAGATAAAGGTGAAGTCACTGATTCCTTCTTAAACTGATAAAAGTACAATGTGTTAATATGAAACAAACTCCCTTCAAACAAACTACAAAGAGTCTATTAGTTTAGGAGGACTTGTTTTCTTGGAAACTTCTGTGGTTTCACAAAACAGGTTAAGTTGTAATAATGTCTAAGTGTGATTATTTGTCATATATAAAAAATTATCAAAAAAATTAACGTAAGTAAAAATTTCTAAATATTGTCCAACAATTCATATTAGTGACACTGTGCAGGTTTTCCTAGAAAGTAATTCAAAGTGCGTAAAATATATTTCTTTTCATTTTCAACAAAATTATAAGCAGTAACTATAAATAAGAGATGAAATGCTACCTCCAAGAATTTCAAATCAGTTCAAGGAAACTTGGAAAATAGTAGGAATTTGATCAATTATAGCTTGTTTTTGGACTGGAATAAGATATCAAGTAGAAAAAAATGCAAGCAGCCTGAATACTTCACAAATCAGCTAACTGGATGGTAACCATCTTTCCTTTATGTCTCTTCTTATATGAAAATAGCCTTTCTTACCTGGAAGAAATATGACTGTAGAGGTTGATCCTTATTTTCTTCATCCACATATAGTCCTCCTACCACATATACCTGATTTTGTTGGGTCACGATGCTGGAATGATTTCTGGGAATCTGTTCAGCCAGCGCAGTAAGGTAGCATTCATTTTCTGTGGGATCATAAGCCACTGCTGCTGTGTCATTAACCAAGAGGATGAGGTCTTTGACAAACATCCCATGCCTGGGAATGTCATTTAGGTAACCAGGAAGTAAATCTTCATCACCGACATCTCCATTCACCTCACCTGCCCCGGCCTTCTCTGTATTTTTGCTAGACTCTGGGAGTTTGCCTGCGAAGGCATCTTTGAGAACTTTGATTTTCTTCTGGAGCTCTGGGTTGCTTTTAATGATGTCATCTTTCTCAACATGATCTTTAAAATATTTTTCTGTCATAAGGCGAAAACGGATACAATCAAACACTTCACTGAGGTTTTTAACCCTGTTTTCTTTGTCTGTTCGCACCCATTTCATCACTGCCTCAAATACTGCTTCTTCCTTTTCTACATTTAGGCTGTCATTTGAAATGACTGAGATCAGTTCCTGGGGAGACAGCTGCATAAAGTCCTCTTCCTTACAAATCTGTACAAAGCGATCAGACACAAATTCACGGGCAGAGATGGCGAGTCTTGGGCAGTCAAGAAGAAGTCCTAATCTTAGGATGGCTAGACAGTTACCAGGAGCAAGTCTTTTCTGAAGGTAAGAAACACAGACAGTGAACACCGAGGGGATCTGAAAGCGGCTGGCCAATGCAAAAATATCTTGCACGTTTCCATCGTTGAGATCAATACTGGCAGAGTAGAGGTACTTGATGATTAAATCCAGTACAGCAGGATCCACGTTATCTAGTACTACCTCCTTTTTTTTCGCCTCATCAATTTCAGATAAAAAATACTCACGGAAGTAAGGACTACAAGCTGACAAAATCAGTCTGTGGCAAGGAAGGCTTTTGTCACCTGCTTTTAGGGTGCAATCGATGAATTTTTTCTCATCCAGGAGATCTTTTAGACCATCCTGAAGAAGGGTGGATTGGTAAAGCCGCAGTTCCTCTGCGAGTTCCCTCTGGGAATCCATTTTGTGAGTAACCTGGGTAAGGAAGGGAACACTGAAGGCTTAGCTCCTCACCGCACACAGTTCTCTCTGTAAAAGGCAGATCAGTGTGCTTTGCCCAGCTTGAAGCCCTTGCAATTTAATCCCACCAGCTAAATATAGATACCAACTCGAACAACGGGAATGTACGAATGTATGAGAGCTAGTTTGGAAAGTAGAGTTGTTCTTGCAGCTGTTAGAGATTGAAAGGAACAACTGAAACTTTTTATCATTAAGGAAACAACTAAACAACAAGAGATTTAAATGAAGTGCAAAGCTTGAAAATACAGAAAGCAGAAAATAGGCTGATAAAGGCTACCACAAGAAAATGTTTATTGAACTAATAAAACTGAATCATAAAAATGAGTCAGCCCACTAAAATGGTCTAGTGGCAAGCTACCAGGCTATCTGGATTAATGAAGCAGACATCAAGAATATAAGATGAGTTCATTTGAACACTCATACCCCTTTCAAATAAATTACTCACAGATTTTTATTTTCCACTTAACACAGGGAGGTATGTAAATTTTTTTTTCAAAGTAGGAAACTTAAAGACTTCTACTTATGTACTATACAGTTTTTTAAACCTTAAAAATGATACCCCATCATAACTGAAATAATGCAGAGAAACTAATTTCCTAAGAATTTCATTCTTAAGTGAACAAAACTATAATTAGTATTGAATTAAATTATAAAATTATTTACTTTATTCACACCCTGCCTTGCTCTACAAAGTATTTGATGTGGCAAACAATAACAACAACAAAACAAGTAAAATAAATGCAAAAGGTTAAAAGGAATTATCAAGACCAGAAAAAAAATAGTTTAAAGTCAATACTAGGGAAATAAAAAACCCACACAAACAATATGATCACTAAAGATATTCTGTGATTTTTAATGTGTTGAAGATGATCTTTCATTAAATAAAAAGTTTAACAATAGAACAGATGTAACCCCATGAGAACAATGTCACCAACAGACCAGCCAAATCAGGACGAAGTGCTACATCACCCTAAACAATTTAGAAAACTGCTGTTTTACACGAAAAAAAAACAAAAAACTATGTGTAAATGGAATCATATTTGTTGATTATAGTAGAACACCATATTAATTATGGAATGCAGAAGGTATGATTTGAAAGAACATTGATCTTTCGTTTACATACAGATACCACCATTTACTTGTTCATGAAATATTTTCTTATAAAATTATATTGTCACATTTTACAAACTCAGTGGGGCTGTAGATATATTGTATTTTCAAAGGTCGGAATTCTTTTTTAATTTTTAAAATTAGTTTCAGGTGTACAACACAGTGTAATAGTTATACTTTTTACCCCTCAAAGTGACAACCAAAGGTCGGAATTTTTAAATATGATCAAAAGAACATAAGCTCCATGAAGACAGGGATTTGTTTTTTTGTTTGTTTGTTTTGTTCAGTGCTATTACTCTAGGGCCTTGTGGGTGCTCCATTATATTTGTTGAATGAATGAATGCGCGTAGATCGGAGAATTATGTATTTTTAAACTTCAAGATCTCTCCATGAGTAAAGGTTTTTTTCCCTTATTTTACATCATGGTGAAGTCAGTGGTACAGTCAGCTGCTAAAACAACAGCTGAAAGAAGAGCTCATTGACTCTTTTTCCATTTATAGATGCCACTAAGGTTTTAACACACTAGAAAAACAGCTGCTCCCTTGTTTGAACAATAAATGATTCATTTCTCTTCACACGTAACACCTAACATTTAAAAAGATTAATGAGTCAGATGCAAACACCATGATATGACATTTAAGATTATTCCTTACTAGTTGGCAATTTCATAGTCTTTTTTTGCTGGAATAACTATTTCAACAACAGTCCTGGTAGCATTTTGTGACCTGTATAAATTTTTCCAACAACCTTTTCCCCCCCAATATAGATTGTTTATTATAACCCCATCCCTTAAAAATGTAGAAATCCTTTCCTATTTAAGTAAAGAAACCACTGTATAGCTTTATTTCATTGGTTTTTATTAGATTCAGGTTAGCATTTGGTTGTACTGTGTGTTTATGGTTGTATATACAATTGAACCTTATGTTAAACGTTTTTACATGCTCACTCCTTTTCCTCTAGAGAAAGAGGGCTCTTTTGGCTAATTTCAATGATTTGACAAAGGTTCCCTATGATGCTAATTTATACCGAAGCAGTGGCAAAAAACACTGATGGCCAGAGAGGTCACCAAATCTTATGTAACCAAAAAATCTGAAAATAATATCCTTTTTTTGAGAACTTCAAAAAATTTTCAATGAATACAAACAAGGAGACAGTCAAATGAACTATTTACAAACTACTTAAAACTATTTACTTACAAAATAAATGTATTCTTGCTAAAACTATATTGAAATTATTTACAAAACAGTGCCCAAAACTTTATAGGAGTTGATATATACAAGAGTTAGTTGTAATTTTTAGTTTTTACAAAAATGATCACCTAAAAATGACAAGTTTAAGAGTCATAATTTATATTAAGAGTTGGCTTACATTTCGAGCAATGTGATAATATATTTAAAGCATATATTTATAACTTAAAAAGCTGTATTTTGATAATTCCATAAGAATATATAAATAGTCTTATTCTTTTAAATAATACTTTCAAAACATTAAATGATGCTGCATAAATTCTTTATTAAACCCAACATGATACAGTCATTTAGTATCTGCAGACTAGTAATTTACAAGTATTAGGTAAAAAATAAACATATTTACAAACCAGATATATTTTGATTACAATTTTAAATATAATTTTTAGAAAACTGGCAGTAAAATATTAGATAAGTGAGTTTTTCCTTAATCATTAAAAAACTCTTTCTTAAAAGCTATTTCTGTAAATGTAAAAATTATTTCATGCCTAATAACAGGCGGCTACTATCTTTAACCTTGAGATATCTTTAAAGAAATCCAGCTCAACTCAAGATCAACTCATTACTTCCCAAAGTCCCTGTAGGGTGAATCCATCCTTCAATTTCTCTATTGCAAGCCCCAGTTCTTCTGAAAATACAGGTTCACGATCTTGTTGCTTTTGGGGAGGTAAGAGGATAAGATGGGAATAGAGAAGGTGGGCAAGGAAGAGGAAAAAAACAAAAAATAGGTTTCACATAAGTTTGTGAATACTAAATGTTGGAAAATAGAAAGTTTTTTTCATACACTATAGGTAAAATATCCTTACCTTATTGCCATCAGCAAAATAAGCCTATAAGACAAAGAAAATTATATTTTTACATATCAACATAATATAATAGGTCAGTGGGCTAAGGAACAAGGTACTTAATTTACAGAACAATTTTGTGACTAAATGTATTTAATATTCTGTTGTTATGTGTCTAATGGTTTTCTCAATTATCTTTACAGTGCTGGTAGCGGAATTCACTTTTTCTGTCAATAATTATTAAAATATTCAAGAGTTATGCTTGAAGCTCTAAAAACTGTGCTGTGTTATTAGTGTATAATTAGCATTGTTAACTTGAAAAGAGATAAAAATGACTCGGGAGGTATAAAATTTCATCCCTCCTTTTTATTTAGAAGAAGACGCTGGTAAAACAAAACAATCAGTGCTTCAATGTGTCAGCAAATGCATATAGCTTAAGATAGTAGTAGTAGTTTATAACTATTTTATACTAATTTCACATTATTGTTTAAAAATATTTATTTCCAGAGGAGCATTCTGGTCAGATTCATGGACCACAATATAAGCATTATTATTATTATTTTGGCTATTAATTAGATAAATTTGGAAACAGGAAAGTTTATTGTTCAAATAGATACCCATTTTAAGATAATATACCTATATTGAAGAGAAGTCCATCTCATAAAAGTTAATTATAGAAAATATAGATTTTAAATTAACTTTAACATGCTCAATTATTCTAAGGTATGAAAAAACTTTTCATATATCTGAAATCTTTATAATAATTATGTTCTCAAACTATTTCCTAGTTGGGTAATTTAAAAGTATTTTCACACACATACAATCCCTACCTTAAAAAAGAAATTACCCTCCAGCTGATGTTTAAGATACTCTCAAAAGTTTGAAGTTCTATGGTGTTTTACACACTTAAATCATTATTTAGTAAAACATGACTTGGATTAAAAAAAAAAAAAGCACAGGAACTTAGTAGCTCTCCTGTGTGATGCTCACCACAAAGGCATCTGTATGATCATCAGAGTCTATTTCCACATCATCTTGAATTTGTTCAACTGTCAGAGCTTCAAGGGGCTGTGGCTGAAAATCAGTAGATGTTAAAATGCATCAGAGACAATATTAATTAAACAGATAATTTTAGTAAAATGTGCTGTGAGAATTGTAAATACTTGTAAAAGGATAATACAATTACAAACTACTCAAGTCTTATAAAAATCATTGCATAATTTATATTCTATTAAAACTAACTTGAGTAATGTGTCAGTTAACCTAAGCTTTTAAATCTGAAGTCCCTATCATCAAAAGAATTAAAATGACAAATTTACACATACTCACTATGATACTTAGAGATATCCTTAAAGAAAAAACTCTTATTGGACTTATCTGATTTTCTTTCACATAGTTAAAAAAAACTAATTTTGTATAATAGCAAATTTTCAGTTTTCCTTAAAATTGTCATTACATTTAATTTGTGAAAAGGGCTAAGATTTGTTTACAATATTCCTAAGGTAAAGCAGAATAAAATACCACACTCATATTTTAATTCATTTTTCAAATAATTAAGTACCTCTGGTGTATTAGGCACTATGCTAGTACTACTAAGGGTATAAAGTCCCTGCCCTTACCCACAAAAGGTTTGTAATCTAGTGGGAGTGGAACAAAGGATAAATCACAATTACAAATAACTAAATATTAGGTTGAACCATGTGAAATTGCCATTTTTGTTACTCGAAAATGGTCAAATATTAATATCAATATGGTTCAACCTATGCAAAGTAGCTGTAACAAATGCAGTAACTATTATAATAAAAGTTTGGAGACAGCACAACTTCTGGCTTGTGAATCCTACAAACTTCCATGAAGAAAAGGTTGGCATGTATGTAACCTAGGGCTTTTAGGATGAGGATGCTTTTTATAGGTAGGATTAGGGGAATGAGTATTCCTGGCAGTGGGTATCAGCATCCAGAAAGGTACGAAACAACGGGATAGGCTGGAGAATGATGAATAATCCAGTGTGGTCATAATATAAGAGTCTCATGAGACAGAAGGATCTAAATAGGGCTATTGTATTGAACAACACCAAGCAGCATCATTCACATAAAATCTATGTGAACAATGTTCTCTAGCGTTGGGCAGTGTACAACATGCATAACCAGACACTATGGCTGTGCAGATAATGTGGGAAAGGTAGACTGAAGTCTACTGAAATTCTTTAATACCAGCCCAAAGAATTTAGACTTTATTTATAGGTAATTGGTGGGGGAGGGGTGAGAGTAGAAGTGTATTGCTTTACAAGACAGTAACCTGATTCCATAATGTGAGGTTAGCCTCAGTGTTTCAACCATGTTCACAGCCGTGTGATTATCTTCAAATAATTTAACCTATTGGGTTGTTGGAAAAGTCATGACATATGTTTGCGACAGATGGCACTAGTTAATTTTTGGAAGTACTAGAGTCATTCACATCTATGTTATTGCTATGTCATTTGACAGCTGACAGTTCTAGCTTCATTCTAAAAAAAAATTGAGCGATTTGATTGAGTTTTGGAGATTTTACAACAAGCTGAAGATAGCAGACCAAACTGCATTTTTGCCATATTTTACTGTTTCACTTCCATAAAGGGAAGGACACGCATCAAGTTTGTGAAAAGTTGCATAAAGTTTATGGTGACAATGCTCTACAAGAACATCAGTGCCAACGGTGGTTCACAAAATTCCATGCTGGTGATTTTGATCTCAACGACGCTCCTTGGTCAGGGAGGCCCACCGAGGTTGATGATGACAAAATAAAGGCATTGATTGAGTCAAACCCACGTTACACGACACGAGAGATTACAGAAACATTTAGCATCCATCA
>NW_017732633.1:371662-375148 GCF_001890085.2 Hipposideros armiger | reverse complement strand
AACTAAGACTGAACACAGCACCTTGAGCTTAGAGGCCACAAGCTACTGATGGGTAGCCAGATGGCAACTGGCGCCCCCCACAACTATGACTGAAGAACAACAACTTGGCTGGTCCCCCTTCCCCAATTCCCCAACACTGTTCCCTTCCCCCAATTCTCCAATAAAATCTTTTAAAACAACAACAACTTAGAATTTAGAAGAGAAGTGATTTTATAAATAAGTAAATATTATATTTCAATGTATTTCTTAAAAACCTGGCATAATGGGGCATAGCAGTTGATAATTACAATGTAGTCTGTGTGTGAGAGTATAAAATCTCAAATAGGGTATGGATGTGTGTCTGTATATATCTGTGTTTCTGAAACACAGTCTTGTGCGTCAGTCAGACCTGGCCCCACCACTTATTAGTTGTGAGAACGCGGACAAAGTTCCTAAATTCTCCAGGCCCCAGTTTCCTTGCCTGTAAAATGGGGAAAAAATAGTAACTGCATCATAGGGTTGTGTGAAGATTGAGATAATGCATGAAAAGTTCAGGGACATGACTCTGTCATTAAACATGACAGTCATAATGATAATAATGATGATGTCCATCCAACAAAGAAACATAAGCAGGATTCTTTCTATGAGGACAATTAATGTATAACTTCAAACTCTTCATATAACTTCCTGTTACAGCTAATATTATTCTTGGATATAAACTGATTACTATATAAATAAAACTAAAAATAGATTTTACATAGTTTTAAAAATCTATTAAAAATTAATAAAAATGTAAAGTATCTTACCTGCTGAGAGCTTTCTATGACAAGAGCTAAACCAAATTTAGAACCTCTAATCTTTATTGAACGCTAGATGTAAAATGAAAAAGAAAAAAAATGCTTATTTTTATTATCTGATAATAGTGACTTTTTAACACAAGTTTTTCAACTTTTATACAACTACTTTTCATAAAGAACAGAATTCTACCTATTTCCTTTACTACACTCCCACACAGATCAAGTAAATGAAAAGTTTCATACTGGAAATAGGTGGTAAACTTGTAAGGCAATACAAAGAAGACGTCTCTGAAATATGTACAAAATTCTCTGACTTCCAGGAAGTCACAACTTTTCTGAATATTTTAAACCAAAGGCCAGCAATCTTTTAGTTATGCAAAGCCAGTGTCTTTTGTGGCTCCTAAGGCTGGGTTAGTTTTTAAAATTCACATGTGCCTTCTATTTCTTGCATCATAGGTGGCTAACTTCTTAAGGACTCTCTATTCCATTTATTAAAATAAGTTATGGGCATTCGTCACCAGGCAGCAGTGAAGGCTGGGATAGGTCAAATGTAATTAACATCCACAGGTAAGCGTGACATGTGGACTAAGCTTGCCTAGCAGGAGATGAGCAGTGACACCCGTGGCCTAGGAGGGAAGACGGGTAGAAGCACAGTGGCAGGCTGGACTTGTAGAGAGTGACACAAAACGTACTTGTTGGCGGGTTTAGAGGAACATGGGTGATCTAACATCAGGGCCAGCAGAGCAAAAACCAGAGAAGGGTAATCTGTAGTAGGGGATGACATACCAGAATTCTAGACAGATGGGCACTGGAAGTTGTTGAGAGAGAGGAGAAAGAAGAATGAAGGAGAGGGGGAGGGAGAGAGAGGGAGGGTGGGGTGGGGGGCGCACAGGCTGACTAAATGGTAATAGTTATGAAAACCTGGTCTTCCGCCTAGGCTATTTCATACCCCACCAGGAGTGCCCACAGTCCTGTTTACGAACCATAGAGCACTGGCACCCTGGATGTAACCAGGTGACTGGGTGACACAGGCTGGCAAGATAGAAAGTGGCAAGAAGATATACTGATATTGATATATATCTACAGGAACAGGGTCAGGGCAATGGCTGAGGCATAGAGCTGAAGTTAGAATATGACTGCCACAGTGACAGACTGAGATGATATCAGATTGCAAGTTGGACCAGGCTGAATTCACTCCAGAAGCCGTTTCTGGCAACTCTATTCTTAAATAACAAAAAGTAGCCAATTTGAAGAATAGAAATCACAAGGTTGTTTACTTCTCTAATTATTCAGAGTAACAGAGGTTAGGCAAGCTATAACACATGTAAATACAATATAAAACAGTAATAAACAAAACAAACACAGATTTATCAAATACTTATATTGGCTCTGACACATCTTCCCAGCCATGATTATAAATTCTTATATTTCTTCAGATGGCCAGAAATAATTTTCTTCCTATCAGATTCTATCATTTTCTGTTTAACGTGTTGCTTTTCTCCACCTGACTGAAAGCTCCTTGATGTACTACCAGAATTGTGTAGTAGTACTGGTTCATGATTTTCATGATAATATTTCTAGCACCTAGCAAAGAGTAGGTTCTGAGTATCTGGCAAATGAATCATCAGATGTTTTAAAGTAACTCAGAAATGAAACAATTTAGCAAAAGATAGGCTTGGGAATATTTTGCAAAGAATTATCCTTCTCACAGGCCAAGAAGTCTCATAAAAAAATGACATTTTCTGGATGTGATATACACTGTATCCATAAATATTTATTAATGAAACTGCTTAGTCTTAAGATTACCTAAATCCTACAATATGGGTGATTACAACAGGGTAACCTCACAGGATTTTCATTAAGTAATTTAATGTTCCATCTGATTTGCACTACAGTCCTACAGTTTTTTTAATATAAAATGAAATTCTTCAGTGTATTGAAGTTTACTGTTTGTTTCACCGAATCACATACTTATCCACAGCAGCAGCAGAGTATAAAGAACCACTTTTATCTACTTGCCAAAACAAACTGGTCTTAGATGTAGTTAGTTCTTATTCTGGATTTTAACAGCTTTAACTTAAGCTAAAACCATTATCATCATTAAAAAGCATCTTAATTTCTTTCACCAAAGATGTAGCATGAATGCAGTTTATATTACATTATGTATCTGAATACAATTAAAACAGTCATTCACAGAATTAAAGATTTCATTCTGCCTTTAAAAGGGTTTGAGCAGAAAGTGGCAAGACAGCCAAAATAAAGTGTGTGGATCAGTGTGCTGAAGCCATGCCAAGGAACAGCCATATACCCGCCTCATGGAAAGGCTGTGGAAAACTGTAGCAGCTAAAGTCTTTTGAATGGAATCTAAGGAAGACATACCTTAAACTGTATGAAAACTAAATTTTTAGAATCTAGTATATTTCTCTCTTTATAGCAAGTTGATGATGGTGCTGTTTCCCTTGAATGTAAGTACAATTGGGTCTCTTCTATGTTGAAATATTGGGTTGTCGGAAAAGTCATGATGCATTTTTGCAGTGAAAAACATAGAAATAATATGTCATGACTTTTCTGACAACCCAACAGTAAATCATCAACACTTTTAAAAGTATGCTCTCGGGCCGGCCGAGTGGCGCAATGGTTAAGAGCTGGCTTGGGACGCCAGAGGGCCCCAGTTCGGATCCCACATATGAGGGCCAGTGACACTGCCCTC
>NW_017732633.1:361368-365422 GCF_001890085.2 Hipposideros armiger | reverse complement strand
CACAACTAGACTGAAGAACAAAAGGACAACAACTTGTCTGTTCCCCTTCCCCCAATTCCCCAGCACTGTTCCCATCCCCCCAATTCCCCAACAAAAATCTTTTTTTAAAAAAAGAACCTATTATGTGCCAGCTTAGATTGCTGGAGATATGGTAGTTAAAGAAAATAGACAAAAATCCCTGACTTCATGGAGATTATTAATAGAGGAGACTGATTATAGTGTTACCAGAAATAAAGCAAGCCAGCCCAATATGGGACAAAAAAAGCGATGGGGCTTGCTGTTTTAGATGGATAGTCAGGGAAGAGTTCCCTGAAGAGGTAGCTTTGGAGTAGGAACTTACATGAGGTGACAGAGTGAGCTATTAGGGCTGGCTATTATTATGTACTGGGGCCAAAGAAGGGGAAAGGAGGAGAAATGAAAGGTAGAGAGACAATGGGCAGAAGAGCTACCATGTTCAGTGTCTCCCATGTGCCAGGCATTTTATGGACATGATCAATAACTTTGTAAGAGAAATTATCTTCATTTTATAATGAGAAAACTGAAATTCAGATTTGCCTAGGATCACAAATAAATGGTGAAATTGGGATTGAAGTCAGGTTTGTATGGAAAGGAAGGTATAGGAACAGAGAAGAGACTGGTATAATTGACTGAAAGTGTAAAATAAGATAATGGGAAAAATAAAAAAGGAAAACTCCAAGGTTTTGAGCACAGCTAACTTTGACAATGCTGAAAATAAATAGTAAATACATAGATAAATCAGCAGGATGCTGCTTTTGTGAAAAATGATGCCATTTTAGGTATGTGAAATTTAAGATACTTAACCAAGTCCTAGTGCATCTTACTGACTTGGAAAATTATTTACCTAATTACTAAGGTAAACTTTTAAATGAGAAATTCAACTTACATTATTTGAATGCTCATTTATGTGAAACATTCAAGAATATTTAGAACCATGATAAGCTGGGAGTATGTGACAAGATCAGATAGATAGATTTTGGAGTCATCTATGGAAGTACAAGTTGAAGAAACTGGAGGAGCAGGTGCCATTACTGAGGAATACACAGAGAAGGCGGAGTGAAAGGGAGAATGCTGAAAGAAGTGCAGGTTGGGAAGAAAACATGAGGATGGTTAAGGAGATGAAATCCATGGAGTATATGTGAAATACAACACCAAAAACCCAGAGAAAAGTTTCAGCTGGCAGGGGAAGGGGACATATATATAGAGTTTGGCAGGCAGCAAGAAAAATTAAGTACAAAGAGCACTACCAGGCAACAAGGGCCTGGCTGAAGTCAGAGGGTGCGAATTTGCACTTAGCTGCCCAGCCCTACTTCATGATCTCTCATCACATGCTGTAGTCCAAGAGCAGAAGCAGAGAGATAGATCATATATGTGATGTGTGATATGGCTCGACATGCTAAGTACCAGCAGGGTCACTGATGAAGGAGTAGATGACAAGGACACCAGCAACAGAGTGTAGAGTGAGGGCCCAAAAGAAGAGATAGCAAGAGAACCTGTGATAGAGCAATCAGTGAGGGCACCAGAGACAGCCTGTGGCAAGGGTACCACTGATTGAGCAGACAGTGAGGGCATCTCTAATGCAGTGGCTGGTAGGTACACAGTGATAGACCAGATGACAAGGGTCCCAGCTGGAAAGTTTGAAGAATAAAGCCAAAGAGAACTGACGTACTTGGACAGCAGAGATTGGTTGCAGAAGCCAGAAATCATAAAGAAGGCAAAGAGCAGGCATGTAGGAGTGATATTCAAGACACTTCATAAGTGGTGTGGCAGAGGCACTGATGATAAGAACAGACACAGGCCATATTGGTGGAGCCGACTCCTGGAGCTGCTATACTGTAGGGCTTTGGGGGAAGGAAATGGTGTCCATGAGGCCTTTAAGGTTGCCCATGCTAATGGGGGGCTGGAATAGAATAAAAAGAAAGCTGACAGAGTGAGAGATTCAAGTCTATGTACATCAGAGGAGCCCTGCATATGGAGGAGATGTCTCAGGATAGGCTGCTCTTCTAGAAGGACAGGAAGAAATGATGAAGCAGCCAGTGAGAAGATGCATGGTAAGCACAAATCAGTGACAGCCCAGGGGCCATGCTCACTGAGCAGAGTTTGTATAGTCATCATTTTAAACATAGTTTAAAATAAAATTACATACAATGTGTTTACATCTGAATGTTATATAGATTGCGTAACAATTTAGCAAATGCTGTATTTCACATAGTGAACAAATTACCTTTTCTTCCATCTCATAATCCACTCCAAATATTGGACTGGCGGAATAGACTTTGTGAAGTGAATTGATTTCCTTAACTGATTCTCGTAGTTTTTCCACAGGATCTATTTTAAAGCCAAGAACATATCCTCCACTCTACAAGAAGAAAAAATTAAAAAACAAGCCTGAGAAATGGTATTTAAGTATATTATATAACAAATTATAGCTCCAGCTGTCTTTATTTCACAGCACAATATGTAAGCTGGTGTTTTTAATTAAAATTTTTATTATGAAAAACTTAAAACATACAAAAATAGAATAAAGAGTACAATAAGTGTCCACGTAGCTATCATCCAGCTTAGACAAGTAACAAAATATGGCCAACTCTTTTCTATCTGTAACTTCACCCTACCCCCCAAAATCTCTTCCCCTCACCCACAGAGGATTATTTTAAAGCAATATCCAGATAGCACATCATTTCAAATTTAAATATCAAAGCTGATATTTCAAGACTTAAAAAAAAATACACTGTAGACTGTGAAGGCCAAGGGATCTAAGTTTTCTTGAGCTAGACCAAGAAAAGGAGTAGATTACATATTAAAAGAATTAAGGGAATGGTATCTCCTTGAAGAATTAGCAAATAAACTTGAACATGACAGGTTGTTGGACAAGAGTGTTAAAAAATTAAGTAGCATACTGTAATAGGTAAAAGCATATGTTTTGCGTTCAAAGCATATGCTTTGGGGTTCAAATTCTGGTTTTACAAGAAATTTACTAGCTGTATAATGCTGAAAAACTTACTTTCATTATCTTTCTAAGCCTCAATTTTCTAACCATAAAATGGTTATCAATGGGGGCCCACTGAGTGGCTCAGTTGGTTAAGAGTTAGCTTAAGAGCACAAGCTCTGAACAGCAGGGCTGCTGGTGCAATTGTCACATGGGCCAGTAATGCTGCGCCTGAGCTGAGCTGCCGCTGAGCTGCCAACAGGTGGCAGGATGGTTCAGCTGGTGAGAGCACGTGTTCCTGACAACAAGATTGCCTGTTCAATGGTGGGCTATGCCCGCCTGCAACTAAGACTGAACTCGGCACCTTGAGCTGAGCTGCCACCCACCCGGATGGCTCAGTGGATAGAGCATGTACTCTTAACAACAAGGCTGCTGGCTCGACTACTGCATGGGATGGTGGCTATGCTCACCCACAACTAAGATTGTAACACAGCACCTTGAGCTTAGAGGCCACGAGCTTCTGATGGGCAGCCAGATGGCAACTGGCGCCTTCCACAACTAAGACAGAAGAACAACAACTTGGCTGTTCCCCTTCCCCAATTCCCCAACACTGTTCCCTTCCCCCAATTCCCACCCCCCAAAAAATGGTTATCAAGTTGTTGTATTAAATAAAATAATGTATATATGACAGTTTGAACAGTTCCTAGAACACAGTAAGCACTCAGCAAATGTCAGCTACTAATCTATAGGCCAGGGGAAAGGAGTGAGTACACAGTTGTGTTTAAACTTAGAATTTAGAAGGGCCAGCCAAGTGGCTCAGTTGGTTAAGAGTTGGCTTAAGAACGCGAACGCGAGCTCTGAGCAACAGGGCCGCAGTTCGATTCCCACATGGGTCAGTGACAACTGCGCTGGAGCTGAGCTGTCGCTGAGCTGCCAACAGGTGACAGGATGGCTTAACTGGTGTAACAACACGACTGCATGTTCGATGCTGGGCTACGCCCACTGGCAATTAAGACTGAACTCCTCACCTTGAGCTGAGCTGCTGCCCGGATGGCTCAGTAGATAGAGTGTGCGCTCTTAACAACAAGGCTGCCAGGTTCAACTCCC
>NW_017732633.1:354744-356618 GCF_001890085.2 Hipposideros armiger | reverse complement strand
AAAAATTATTTATTCTACATTACAATTAGGTCATCAAAATGCATGCACTTACAATTTGCAGGTATGGTATACTGACGTTAAAACTGTCATTCATATTTGCATGCCATACAATTCTCACGTTGGTAATAAAAAAGGTTCCTAAATTTCCCTGTAAAAGAGAGTAATGAGGAATATATCAACGGTCATTTGTTTGAATCCTTATTCTTTATTTTCTAAACACCAGAATAATTCTGATTATCAGAGCAGCAGAAAATGCCAGCATTAAGTGCTATGGAGTATTCATGACTTCATCATTCATGGAGTTAGACTCTAATCATTACACCATCAGTACTTACCAGTTGTTGGCCCAGGGGCAAACTTCTCTGGCACATTGTGTCAAATGTAAAATGGAGATCTGATTAAATACCACATGTAAATAAAGCCCGTTACACAATGTCTGACATAAACTAAGCATTCTACAAGTCATAATATTATGACTATTACTCAAAACCTAAGAAAAGTCAAGGCAGCAGAGTTATAAGAGAGAGAAAACACATGTGATAACCCCCATCAGTTCACAAGAGATATTTTATGGCTCTTCCACACTAAGTATAGAACAAAACTGTTCTCTAGTTACATGGCCCCTCAACATCTCTCAAAATCATCCCAGTATGATAGCTAAGTGGTCTAAAAAAATCTTCAGGACTTACTAATATGGCACTAAAATTATCTACTTCTACCATTTATCTGTCATTCTCCACCTCTACCTTCCCCTCCTCTCCACCACATACACCAGAGGATTTTATTTTATAATTTGAGGTTGCACTTAAAACACTAACTCACAAACCCTAAACCTAAAAAGACTTAAGTATATGTGTAAGTATATATATTTCCTTTTCCACTCTCATCTTGCAAAAAATTGTTATACAAAAACTTTTAGCCCCTATTATTCTGAGCCCAAGTCTCATTAAGCAATACTAACTCTAATTTTATAAGGAATAATTCTTTATGTCATTGTTTTATTTTAGAAAAAGAGAACTTGCAAAAAGTTCTAAAGACTTTTTAAAATAATAGGAGGGCATATTTTTTTTGGGGGGAGGGCATATTTGATTTGTTTTATTCTTTTTCAATAAACATAAGCTAGGTTAACAATAACATCTCTATTTTCAATAAAATGATATATCTGATAAACCTGGAACATCTTAAGTAATTAAAAATGCCAGGTGTTGGGGTGACTGGTTAGCTCAGTGGGTTAGAATGTCATGCTGATAACACCAAAGTTGCCGGTTCGATCCCCGCACGGGCCACTGTGATCTGCGCCCTCCCTAAGAGTCAACTATGCCATTGTAGCATGAAAGCAATGTGTAACCAATGATCATGGCTGTTCTCCAATAAAATAATAATACTAAAAAAAAATGCCAGGTGTTGTGCTTGGTGGTAAGGATCTAACTAGGAACAGAATAATTCTGACCCTACCGTTATAAAGCCTACAATCTAATGTGGAGGTATAGACAAGCTCTGTATATTAGAGTAGTAACAATTTGGAATAGTAATAGTAATAATAAATACAGGCTGCATAAGGAACACACAGAAGGTTCCTTAGAAAGTGACATCTAAGCTATGACCTAAAGCAGGGATTGGTAAACTATGGTCTGGCCAAATCTGGCCCACAAGCTAAGAATAATGTTTACATTTTTAATAAGATTTTATTGAGGAATCGGGGAAGGGGAACAGATAAGTTGCTGTCCTTTTGTTCTTCAGTCCAGTTGTGGAGGACGTCGCTTCACTGGCCTATGTTGGTATTACCATTGCGCTCTTCCTGGGTGAGGCAGACACTCACCAGCCATTGGACGGCTGCTCACCATGGTTCAGGGCAACTTACGAAAGCCCACGCC
>NW_017732633.1:351324-352359 GCF_001890085.2 Hipposideros armiger | reverse complement strand
TTTATACCGGTAAAAAAAGATAAATACAAGTCATGTTTGACTTCTGCAATTACAAGAGGTGCTCAAAGTGGTTACCCCATCAGTGTCCAGACACTTCTGATTACGGCGAACTACTGCTTGAGCAATGTAGATCAAAGTGTCTACTTGTATACATTTTTTTTGGCATCCATGGTATATAGTATCACACAGCACAAATGAGAGGACACAGATTTTCTTTCAAACTGAAAAACAATGCTTATATTTAACAGACATGGAAATTACTTTTTCTATCAAAATGCTTCCCTTCATTTCCACTTTAGTTAAAGGCACTGTTATTCTTTTGACATAAAAAAGAGTCCAATTACTTTTCTTACTGCAACCTGAAAACATTATGCTCACATCTACCTTTACACAGAAAATTAGAGTGAATCTGCACTAACTCCAAAAGTGACTCTAGGACAGAGATTAGGAGTGTGTGTGTGTGTGTGTGTGTGTGTGTGTGTGTGTGTGTGTGTGTGTGTGTGAAAAATCCCTACAAGTTTGTTTTCTTTCCATGTCTCCCTATTGATAAATAACAAATACAGAAGAAAATTCTTCTGTTTGAGAAAAGTATATCCTAGGAATTGGTTTGGAAAACAAGAGTTTTTGAGGAATGCACTGACCATTTGACTTTCCCAGGCCGCTGTTCTACCCTAAATCCTGAATTTTCCAGCCTCCCGTCAGCCCTGCTCCCTCAGACTGACTAGCCCCCACCATCCAGATTCGCACGTGCCAATAACGTAATCTATCCTGTTGCTACTGTTTCTGGGATTTTGTACAATTGGTTTTGTACACTGACAAAGACTTAGTGTTTAAAATCCAGGGGGCATTCTGTCAGCAACCAAGGACCTCAGTTCACTCCTGAAATGGTTTTTCCTCCAACTGCAAGTTTTACGTGTCTTCCTATCCCTAGTTTAGTTGTGCCACTAAATGTGTAGACAGTTACCACCCCCTAGGTTCTCTTGACTCAATATATTCTGCAATATCTATAAGAAAAAGTAAAATGTAAAATAAAAT
>NW_017732633.1:339561-344174 GCF_001890085.2 Hipposideros armiger | reverse complement strand
AGCCTTTTGACGCAGTCTATACATTTTCCCAGGGCAAGGCGGAGGGGGAAAGAGGGGTGCTGGATCTGGAGGGACAAGTGGAGGACAGTAGAACACGCAAGAAAGGTTGTTTGTGGACAAACTAGAAGTTCTTCAATGCTAGACCAAGAAATCCAGACTTAAATCTGTGAGCAATGGATGCAGCTGGAGTTGGGTAAGGTTTAGAATTGAAATTGGGGAGAACTGAAAATTTTTGAGAAGAGAATAATGTGACCTTGGCAGTTTAGAAAGCAATGTTAGCAGTTTGGTTCATTACTTAGTAGCTATGTGACCTTGGAAAAGTGAATTAACCTCTTGTTTCTCCATTTCCTTATTTGAAAAAAAAAGATAAAAGAGCCTCTACTTCATTTTTTTGTTTTATTGTTTGTGTTATTTAATGAGATTACAAATATTATGTAAAAGATTCAAAACAATGACTGGCAAATATTGTAGTAAACATCCAAAATATTAACTGCTAAAATTATTTTTGAAATATTTACAAACTTATTTTTATGACATTATTATAGATACACTGATTTATGTTTTCCTTAGGCCATTTCATCTGAGTAACATTATATCTGGGCTATGAGCCCAGGACATTTATCGATTCTTTTTTGATATTTTTCTACTAGAGGATTACAGGAAAAATTATGGAACGGGAAGAGTTTGCCTTGTAAAACCACTAACCGACTCTGTTTACCTGTTCTTCTGTTCTTGGCACATCTTCTAAACATCTCTAGCATGTGCTTATGTTGCCTCTGTTCTGCTAAAGGACCCCATCCTACAACTCCAAACCCAGTGTTCTGGGCATGGGCTTTTTTCTCTCTGTCCTCCCAAACACCAAAATGTAATTGTCCCTGTTTCTCCTAATCTCCTAGATACTAAATATGGCTGTCTCCTTCTCATATAGCTTCAGTGCACAAAGCTTATCTGAATTGCTAATTTCATGTCAGGGTACTTACAGTTGAAATGGATTAAACGTACTAATCTTTTGGTGTATTTATAGGTTTAACATGGGGTCTCCTGAGCTTGGCAATGCCTTAACCTGGTCATTTTCAAACTTCTGAAAAGGAGGGGAGGGAGGTACTAGAAGGCAGGATTCCCCTTCTCTTTTCTACCTTCTTATTAACCAGGAGCTCTGCACACTCCTGTAAAATTCCATTTTCTGAGGAATTGTTTCTGATATATGTGCACAGTTATTTTTATTAATGGTAAGATTTCAGGCACTGTGATGGAGCTTTCTGGCCAGGGAGATGTTTTGCCCTCTCTACTCCAAAGTCCTAGTACAGGATTCTGTGCTCAGTGAGTACCCATAGTCTTTGTTTGGGCTTGTGGATGGACTGTCACATCCTGCCAATCTGTATGAGACTAACAAAACTTTCTCTTGGCTTACTCAAGTTAATTCAGGTTTTGTCAAGATCTGACCACCTAGAAGTTATTATTCCACCCTCAAAGGCACGAACTAAGGTTTCTTGTTTTGCTGTTAGATCTTCATACCTCATTTCCACCTGGCCTGACTAATACTAGAAAGCATGTCAGAAATGTGATCTAAGCATTCTTTTAAAGATGGGCTCTAGCCATTGACAGGATCTGCCTGTAACTGGTGGTGATGACAGGTCCCCTCCCAGAGAAACAAGGGCCACAAATGAATCTGCTGCTCACATACCATCCCGGAGCAGATGAAAAGAAAGGCTCAGACAGCAACCGGCCACTCAACATGCTGCAGTGATCATGTTCTGCCAGTAAGGGTTACTGTTCTGTCTCTAGGATTTACTCATCCTGCTTGCTTGAATGAGGTCTGCTCCTTTTTCTCACTTTTCTCTTCCATAAGAGGTTTATGTCCCACCCTACTAAACCCCTCTCCTCCCAAAAATCTTTTTAGATGTACTAAACTGCCCACTCCTCATCTTCTATAATTTTCCTTGAAGAACAGTAGTGATGCTTCTAAGACCTACTAATCACTGGTTACTGGCTCCCTGGACAGCTGCTGTATGCAGCCTGGACTTTTTAATATTCCAGACTTAGGGAAATTTGGTTTGGGAGAGTCCAGTCCTGGCTGCTCCTCAGTGACATTCTGAGATATCTCACAGGATTTTCCAGTACTTAACCTATAAATAGACTTCACAATACAGCACTACATTTGCTCCCCACATGTTTATCTCTAGGTGTCAGTCTTAGGGGATTGTGCATTACTCCTGAATTTCTTAAAAGGAAGCAGGGACCTCCATAGCACAGCGATGACCTACTTATGTTCCTCACCACATATTCTTTTTGTTGGGAGACAGATCCAAAAGTCAGAACTATCCTATGACTTGCAAACAGAGTTCCTGGAGTTTTAACAGTTACATTGAAGAAAGCTGATGTCAGAACCAGGACTTACTGAAGGACTAAAATTTTGAGGGAGAACCTGTATTCCCTGGCTACGGGTTTAATGCCTACCTTTTCTTCCATTTCAGTTTGAGAAAAGTCTTATGTGGATTTAACTCTCCCAGTCTCACAATTACAATTACATATAATACTATATCATATTTTATTCTCCAGCTAGTATGATTTAACATTTCAAAATTAAACCAGAAATATAAAATATAAGATAATACACTCACCTCTATCCCCGTTATTTCCTTTGGTGTCTTCAATTGAATCTAAACAATCAATAAGGACTTCTCCAGGTCTTGTTTTCATTTGTCTAAAATAAATACGAAGGCTTTAATTTTAAAGCTACAACATACCTGCTTACGAACTAGTTAGGGAGAGAAGAGGTATATGCCTATAAAACAGCCAACAGTATAAATAGCACAGTACCAAATGCTCATGCATTTGAAAATAAGGTCTACAAGAACTTCAAGAACCTGGAGATCAGTGGGCCTGAAGTGACCAGAACTAGGAGAGGTAGAATTGGGAAGAATGAGAGAGATAGAGAAAGAGAAAGAGAGAGAGAGAGAGAGAGAGAGAGAGAGAGAGAGAGAGAGATTGATTAAAGATCAGAAATAAGAAATGAGATGAAGGAATGTGGGAAGATTGGCCTGGAGGCCCATTCTGACAGGTAGTGAGAACTATAGTTGGGTAAGTAAGGAGGAACAGATTTTGGAGAAAACTTGAATGCTAGTCAGATAGGGATGTGTGTTATCCTGTGTAGAGTGGAGAACTCCCAGAGGTTTCTGAGTAGAGCAAAGAAGCTCAGGCAGTTACAGAAGGAACAGGTGAAAGCAAAGCACCATCAGGACTTGGTAAACAATTAGAAACAAGAGACAAAAAGAAATAAAGAATGAAGAATAGTTTGCTGACTGATAGAATGCATTCTAGTGTGTCAAAAACAAAACAAGGGCCGGCCGAGTGGCTCAGTTGGTTAAGAGCTTGCTCAAGTGTGTGAGCTCTGAGCAATAGGGTCGCCCGTTTGATTCCCACATGGGCCAGTGAGTGAGCTGTGCCCAAGCTGAGCTGTCGCTGACCTACCAACACATGGCAGGATGGCTCAGCTGGTGTAATACCAAGATTGCCTGTTCGATGGTGGGCTATGCACACCCGCAACTAAAGACTGAACTCAGCACCTTGAGCTAAGCTGCCACCCAGATGGCTCAGGGGATACAGCACGCGCTCTTAGCAACAAGGCTGCTGGTTTGACTCCCACATGGGATGGTGGCTATGCCCATCTGCAACTAACTGAACACAGCACCTTGAGCTGAGCGGCTTGACTGGACTTGGAGCTGAGNGTTTTTTTTGTCTTGGTAGAAGCTGCTCTGGGGGTCCCAGCAGGTCGTATGTGTACAGCTGAGAACAAGTATGGGATAGTATAATTACAAAGCCATTCAGTGAAATCACACTTCTCAGAGAACTCTCTGTGTACTCACTGATCCCTGCCATATGAGTGCTCTCTTAGCAGTTCCCATTTAAACGAGCCATATACTTATATAACCCAATTTTTTTTCTTCTGTGAGCAAACATTTTTTGATCATAAGAAGTTATAGCCAGGCTGAAGTATATTTAAGTCTTCATGCTTTTCATTCTTAGCCTCAGATTGATGTTCTTACACTAAAATACAAAGTTAGATCAACTTCATTTCTGAAAGTGTGTCCTGTGGAATAGTAGTCCCTATAGATGCTCCAAGGGGAAAAAAAGTCAAGTAAATCTGAGCATGGTAAAATATGTGTCTTAGAGACTTATAATACAATTAGCATATTAGGATAGCTTTGAGATATCCTGAAATAAAACTCTCTTAACTTTGTCTAAACACAACATTTCTTCAACAAAATATAACCATACAACTCTTTTGATGAGTAATCTACAGCCCGGTCATACTCCTTTACCCCTGAAAAGCCCTAGAATATCTAAAATCAGAGAAACTATGCCTGTATGAATGCTGGAATGAGATGGGATAGGAGATTCCAAAAATAAAGGAAGGCGTTCTTAAGAGAACATTACATGATAAGTTTGACAGATAATAAGTAACCCAGCCCTGGCTAGAGTGGAAGGTTCACACAGATCACAGAAGTGTGGACATTGCATTTATCAGTCAAGGTCAAACAGAAAACAGATGGCGTACTCCAATTAGGATAATTGAGGTTTATATACAAAAAGACTTATTACAAAGGTACGGG
>NW_017732633.1:333794-335406 GCF_001890085.2 Hipposideros armiger | reverse complement strand
AAGGCTGCTGGTTTGACTCCCACATGGGATGGTGGCTATGCCCATCTGCAACTAACTGAACACAGCACCTTGAGCTGAGCGGCTTGACTGGACTTGGAGCTGAGCTTGCTGCACCCTCCATAACTAAGATTGAAGAACAACAACTTGGCTGTTCCCCTTCCCCAACTCCCCAACACTGTTCCCCTCCAATTCCCTAATAAAATATTTTCAAAAACACAAATAAACAAGAAAACCACTAAAAACCTAGCAAAATATATGATAGATAGAGCCTTCTAACACATTTTCCAGTTACCTACCGAAAATACAGACATGGTCATATCACTTCCCTGCTTAAAAGTTTTCCAAGTCATCCCACTGCCTAGAAAATGCAGTCCAAAATCCTCTGCTGAACATTTAACAATCTTGCTAATCTACCTTTCTATCTGTACTTCCATCCTCTACCTGCCAGACCCGGCCTTCTAGTCAGTGAGGTTTCCTATTTCCAAGACTCTGCTTTTCTTTTTTTCTGGAATATCTCCTGTTGTCCCTGACAAGACCCCGCCCATTCTTCACAGCTCAACTCAAGTATTACTTCTTCTTTGAGGACTTCCCTAGGCAGAATTAACTATTCTGTTTCTATGGTCGCTCGGCTTTATGTTTTTTTTTTTTTTCAGGATAGTACTTATCACATTCATCACAGTTAGTTGTCTATGGGTATTTCCTGCACTAGAATGGGGGTGGGGAGGGTGAAATAATTTCCTATTATTTTTGTATCTCTAGTAGCACAGTGGTAACCAGCACATAATAAGCATTTGATAAATGTTTAATAAACTGAAAACATTCATGAGATGGATCTTTTCTTGGATTGACAACCCTTCAAGAATAACAGAAAAAGTTATATAATGTGTGCAATAGGTAACTATGGTTTATATTTTTACAAATTCCCTTCCCTCTTAGCTTCTTCAAAGATCTAAGATTGTGCTAGTATTAGATATATCTAGGCACAAATAAGTCTGGGCAATTAATATTTCAATATTTTAACATCTAAGAAGGTTCTGTTCATGATAAGGCATCATAAGAAGTGGCTAAGAAGTCCCATGCCATTAACCCAGGAACACTAGCTTTACTGTTTTCCAACACTTAATATCCAAATGGGCGTTTTTTCCCAGAACTGTTGGGCAGGAGGTTTCTAAAAATTCTCTCTTTAGAGCATGAAATTTTCCAAAAACAAGGCTCCTTCCTCCTGTTGGTGATTTAGTTACTAGATGGAAGCTTACCACGGAAATCAAGTCTGTGTGGTTAGGAATTTTGGAGAATGCTTATTTCTCCCACCTCCCTCATTGTACAGACGAGGAGTCGCAAGCATAGAACAGTTAATCCTTTATCTAAGAGCTCACAATGTGTGTCATTCTTCCAGATCAGTTCTAGAACCCTACGTTCCTGAGGCCCTCGCCCTACGTTCCTGAGGCCCTCGCCCTACGTTCCTTTCACCATACGAAACTGGCACCCCAAGCTTGCTGGGGTGTACTGGATGCCCAGGTCCTGCGTGGTCCCTGAGGGGTTTGGGCTCAGCCTGATAGGTCCCCGGGCCAGGCCCCGACCAGGGATCGCACGGGACCCAAATCGTGCAATG
>NW_017732633.1:331634-333044 GCF_001890085.2 Hipposideros armiger | reverse complement strand
CGTTGGGCGACTCAGAGAAACCTAGCTGGCCTCGACTCAGGCGTGTGTGCTTGACCTCTGAGTGACCGTCCTGGACTCCAAACACACATGCTAAAGCCATTCCACCCCACTCCCCCCATTTCTCCAGCACCGTCAAGAAACTGAGAATTAAAACTAAATTCGTTACCTGGCTCCTTGTGGATCTTGCCCTGCCCTCCTCCTGGCCTCATTCCCCCTCGCTGCTTCCGCCTACCCTCCAGCCAGGCAGGGCTCAGAGCATTTGAAGGGCCCCCCTTTTCTGTCTGGATCTGTTTTCTCAGATCTCAGCACAACGTGCCCTTTGTCGTTTAAGTCTCAGCTCAAATGTCAACTGAGGCGGGCCCTGATCCTTCTATCACTTTACTGTGAGTACCCTGAGGACAGGGCCTGATCTATCTAGTTTGCTTTGAACAGTGCCTAGCCCAATGTAGGCACTCAAAAAATACTTTTAGAATGAATCAAAGTGTTTTCCTTCCCCAACACATGACAATTCCGAATATCAATAGTTTTCAAAGTTCAAATGCAAATGAAGGGTCCCGCCTCTGACCCTTCATTAAGTTCAGGCAGGACTTTTCTGGTCACTCTTTCCTTGAGGGTCCACAATATGTTGGATGCCCCAGCAGTTGCTATTATTTTCTGCCAAGAAGACACATCTTGCTAGGAAGACATTCAGTAAGCCAAAATATATTTTACAACCTTAAAATTTTTTAAATCTAGAATTTACATAACATAAAATACCCATCAGTGCAAATGTTTTACTCTTTGTTCAGTTAGATGACAATCAGTGTTGACTGAAATACATTTCTATCTTAAAACAAAATTATTGCACTTAGAAACAATTTTCCAATTCCAACTACTAGAAAATTGAAACTAAGCAAAAAGCCATTAAAGGCAGAGGAATTATATTTGTACTATTCCAAGTGTTTGATCTATTCCTTAACTCTGATCTATTCCCTAACTTCTACATGAAGACAACCATTAAATACATGTCACAACTCCTTGAGTAGTGTGTATTGCAAACTGTTTTAAAATATAAAGGACCTCCTAGGGCCAGCTGTGTGGCGCGTTGGTTAAAAGTTGGCTTGGGACACCAGCTCTGAGCAGCAGGGTCCTGGTTCGGATCCCACATGAGGACCAGTGATGCTGCGCCCTCTACAGCTAAGATGTTGAACAACAGCTCAACCTGGAATTGGGCCCTGCGTTGCCAGTGACGGCAAAGGCTGCAGCGGGGCTGCAGTAAGCTGCCATTAGCTACTGTGAGTGGCTTCCAGCCAGCATGAGTGGCCGGCAGCTGGCGTAAACTGCCGAGAGCCACCGTGAGCAGCCCTCCAGTGGTCGGCGAGTGACTGCCTCACCCAGGAAGAGCGCAATGATAATACCAACATGGGCCAG
>NW_017732633.1:328868-330366 GCF_001890085.2 Hipposideros armiger | reverse complement strand
CTCCCCCAATTACCCAAGAAAATCTTAAAAAAATAAATAAATAAAATAAAGGAGCTCCTAGAGGGTTTTAGTGTTATTATAACAATTTTATTTTAGAATACTTAATCTGTATACTGAAATGTTGAATTTATAGACTACTTTGTTCTTTGGTTGAATATTTTCTTACTATAAAAAAAGTTGTGGAACCTGCTTAAAGATTTCAAGCTTATGCAAAATAAAATGACACATTATGGTTTATGTACAAGATGTTCTATGAGATGTGTTCCTAGACATCATAAAGAATGCATTCAGAAATGATATTTTTTGTAACTCTGAAAAGGAATGCACTGCTCATGCAACTGGATGAAACACAAAAATTGTCAATTTGTGACTACACTTATCAGCAATTAATACATGCTGTTAAGAACAGTATGCCATACTTAAAAACATGTTTATTTTCATAATGCATCACATCCAAAGTAGTTGTGTTTTTTTCTCTGATAGATTGATTTGACATTTAGTGTAGAAGGTTGGCAGTGGATTATACAGAGGAGGCAAATCCTAGGTTTGATGGGGACAACAAAGAGTAGGGTGGGAAAGAGAGGAAAGCTATGTACTCATCACCTCATGTCTTCCTACCAAGATACCTGGTTCTCTTTGTAACAGGGGTTCTCTATATGTAACCCCTGTATTTTGATCCTACTAGTAATGGGAGGAATCAGGCCTCTTCTCTTTCCAATGTTAATAGTCCCATTGATCTCCAATATGGTCAAATTGAAAACAAACCAGTGACTCCTAAGTGAATCACTCTAGTTCCATGCACCACACATCGATGTCTCTTCCCTAACCTTTAAAAGAATTAATTTTTAAAATAATTATCCTTATCATTATAAAGTCAAATTACCCGAGAATTCTAGCATTATATCTCACTATTTGCCAATGATCATGAATTCTGAGCTATTGAACTTCTAATTCCCAGTATGTGCTTGTGCTTCTCTTTATGTGGTTCTCTGCTTGGATACACCCTCCTCCCCGATATAAACCTCAGACTATCAAGTTATACTCCTACATTTATATTTATATTACCCCAACTTCCACTAAAAATGGGTAAACCTTTATATGTTGACCATCACTGATAAAATGATAGTTCTGTGGCAGCCTCCCTACTAAAACTACAGTCATTTATATCCATATTGTACAATTGTATTACACACATTGCATGTATGGACTTGATTTAAGTTGACCTACATCATATCTCCTGTGTGTCTCTGTATAAAAAAGAACAATGTCTATCATTATTTATATTTCATTATTAATCATTTTAATAAAACTTTTTATAAACATTTTAACTTATACTTCCAAAGTAGATGTACTATAGTGCCCAAAGTTATGTTAATAACATTCCATTAATAGTACCTAGTAACACATTTAGAAGGTTATCATTTTGTTTTACTACATGATTTTACAGTCAAACTGAGCTTCAGTGCTCAATGGGCTGACAAAATTTCAACTCATCACA
>NW_017732633.1:319926-328043 GCF_001890085.2 Hipposideros armiger | reverse complement strand
GAAGTCTGGAGGGAAGTTGAAGTAGAAATTGCAATTTCAATATAATGGCATCAGGTCATTTCAATGGCATGGACATCTAACTCTGTATTTTAACTTATCTATATAATTGTGATGTAAACTCCATTCGTCTCACAAAACTTTAAGTTAAAACACAAAAGCTTATGAGAGTATCCTCTCCCCCACCCCACCCCCACCCCCGCCCCATAGAAATCAGAAAGAGGTGCTAAATTTCATGGCTCAGAACAGGGATGAGGTTTGTAAAGATGGGGTCATCCATAATCTGAACCAATTAATTCAGAGGAAGTCCAAGTTTGGATGTAGGTAAGTATGGGAAGATAAAGCCTCTGGGATATCACAGACATCTTGGAGACATTATTGGATATTGCACAGAACGTGGACTCAATGTTTTAGCCAATCTTATTTCATTGTTAGAATCAAGGTGATATGGCTTTCATCTGAGGCTCATATAGATTAATACCTATGAAAATAATGACATATTGAGGATTGCATGAAGATATAGAATTTTCTTTCCCCTTATTATAGTCATTCTCATAGGCTTCATATTCAAACTCCAGTGAGTCTTTGGTCTGTAAGACATGTATTCCCTTATTCACACACTTGCCACTTGCCACTTGCCTCAGCTGGGGATGGGAAGAGCAGGACCTAGACCCTGGGAGCTACTCTTTAAGTTTTCCAACCACATTTGCCACATATCTTGCACTCGGTGTGGTATTGTTCTTCAATTAATTAACAAATATTTATTCAGCATTGTGAAGAACAATAGTCAAAGGGTATATATCTACATGACATCAGAGAAAAATGTAAATTTACACTTAACCATCTACATCTTATGGTAGAATTTGGTGTTATATAATGATATACACCAATGTTTCATATATATTTCACTTTTATTTCATTTGATATTATTTAGCTCTTAGATATTCCAATGGCTGATCTATATCAATACTTTAACCTGGATTTACCAAAAGAGGCCTGTGGAGTAGTTGAGACAGATAGACATCTTAACATTCTTGCTGGAAAAGACACTAAATTTTAGAGTTGAGAAATGAGAATTCAAATTTAAAAGTAGCATTAAATTATATTGGTGTTAAAACAAGTGCTTGTAAAGAAATTATATTGGTGTGAGTTAGGTATTTTGAAAGCAGAAAATGGCTAATCAGAAAAGATTTTTAAAAGATGCTTTACCGGAAGACTTCATACTTGGGAGAGACCAGAGCTATGGAGTTCAAAGTTGCAAATTCCTCCTTAGAGTTTCTCTCTTTTTTACACCAGTTCTTTCCTTTTTTTTTTTTTTTACTTAATAAAAATTTAAAAAGTAAGTGCTGCAAAATTTTAAAACAACACCGAAGTATATAGAGAGCGACAGTATTCCTTCACCTGCCCCCTTTTCTCCAATAGCACATTGCTCCCCAGAAATAACCATTGTTAACAGTTTGGCTTATTTTTCTCCCAAACCTCTTGTATATATTCCTGAATATACTCACACACAAATGCATATCTCTAAACTGAAGAAACTGTGTAAAGAGATAAAAGGGATCATGATTTATATACACATACATATATACATATGTATGTATGTATATGTGTCTTTCTGTAATGTAGGTATCAAATCAAGATGTACATGATATCAACATGACTTGCTACTGATAATGTCAATCTGATCACTTTGGTAAGGTGGTTTCTGCTGCAGGTTTCTCCACCAACAGTTAGTATTTTTCTCTTCCCATGCTCTGTTCTTTGGAAGTGATTCACTACGTCTAGCTCACACTTAAGGGAAGGAGAATTAAGCTCCATATCCCAGAAGGGGAAATATCTACATATATTGTTTGGAATTCTATAAGAAAGGTTCTCCCTTCTCTGCCATTTATTTATTAATTCAATAATTTATTTATGTCAGTATGAATTCCTAGATACTTAATTTATTCTTTGGGTTATCATCCAGTACTATAGTGGTTTATATTATAGTGATTTGTCGCTCAAATTAAAAATCACTATTATGAATCACTGTTATTTATGCCAGTGTGAGCTCATGGATATTTAATTTAATTTAATTTTTGGGTTATAATCCAGTACTGTAGTGCCAGACACTGTACTAAGTGCTTTAGGTATTAACTATTTGAAACTTACAACCCCCCAGTAAGGTAGGTATTATTAGCATCCTTTCCTTACAGAGGCAATGTGAAGCACTGAGAGGTAAAGGAACTTGCCCAAGCTCTATAGTATGCTATAGAATTCAGGATTTGAACCCAGAAACTTGGCTTCTGAGTCTGTGTTTTAATCCATTACTCAACACTTCCACACACCAGGGATGCAATCTCCCCTGGGCACGTTACTGAATCTCACTGAGACTCAGTTTTTTCATTTTAATGGTACTTATCTTGCAGGATTGGTGGGAGGAAAATGGTTATTACAATGCCTGGCATGGTTTCTCTTTGTTGATGTTATTTTCCACCACCAGACAGGTGATTGTCAGCTCATTCTACTCTGTGGGCCTGCATGGAGGACTTGGATGTTGATTTAATGATAATTAAGAGAGACTTGCAGGGCCTTGTAGTTAATTTTTTTGTCTCCTACTTCGGAATATAAGATAATAGATACAAGTATTGAACCCAAACAGACTCCACATTGTCTCAGACCACTCTTAAAAAGTAATGATTTCAGAAAGATGATTAATTTCAGCCACTTTTGTCCTGAGTAAAACCAACTTCACTTCAATTTGGCTGTTATTGTTTATCTATGTTAAGAAATTCTGCCGAGGGAGTCCATGATGTATATTATAGGAATTTCTCAATTTCTATGTGGAACACTTGTCTGGAAGCACTTTTCTGGAAGCAGAAATCCACCCAATCAAGCTATGGTAGTTGGAGTAGAGATGAAAGAATTGTTTCCCTTTGCCATTTAAAAACAAACTGTTCGTATGTTATGACTCCATTTATATCAGCTGTCCAGAATAAGCAAAATAGAAGTGATGATTACATAGCTCTCTGAGTATCCTAAAAACCACTGACTTGTACTTTAAATAGGGGAATTTTATGGTTTGTGAATATCTCAAATATGCTGTTGTAAGACAAAAGCATTCAAAGGAATGTTGTTGGCTTTTTCTCTTTTGCCTTCAGAGGTGTCCAGAAGGAGGAAGCCATGGGCAAGGTCAACATTTTATAGATGACTATTTGCTGCTCACCTTAGCAGGGTCGGATGGAGATTACCCCAGGCAGCACTAAAGGTATAGGATTATTATGACATTTTTCAGGTCCAGCAGCTATGACAGGCTGTTTGGGGTGACCAAGTTCTCTGGAGGGATTCTGAACCAAATCCCTATTTGATTGCTACCCTAAGCAGGGACCTAATTGCCCTGAGCTATTGTGAGATTGCTGGGATATGCCCACCTCTCTTGGCTTCCTGTGATTTGCATCGTGCCCATCACATAGCAGGTACTCGATAAATCTTTAATGAATGACTAAGTGAGTAATTGAGATTTTCCCATGGGTCCTCTGGCTTGGATTAAAATCTCTCAACCCATTTTTTAATTTTTTACACCCAGGACAACTGCACAGTATATGATATTCAGGCAATATTTTTAGAACATTCAAATGCAATGAATTATGTTACTATTGCATTTATTTTTTAAAAAAATCTATCAGGGGTCGGCCGAGTGGCGCGATGGTTAAGAACTGGCTTGAGACGCCAGAGGGCCCCGGTTAGGATCCCACATATGAGGGGCAGTGACACTGCCCTCCACAGCTAAGATGCTGAACAAAGGCTCAACCTGGAGCTGGGCTGCCGTGAGTCTCCGGGATGGCGTAGGCTGCAGCCCCGGTGGCAGTAGGTTGCCATGGGCTACTGTGTGTAGCCAGCAGCCAGCGTGAGCGGCCAGCAGCTGCAGTGAGCGGCCTGTCCAGAAGCCTGCGACTGATCTGCCTCACCCAGGAAGAGCGCAATGATGGTGCCAACTTGGGCCAGTGAAGCAACGTCCTCTACGACTAGACTGAAGAACAAAAGGACAGCAACTTGTCTGTTCCCCTTCCCCCAATTCCCCAGCGCTGTTCCCATCCCCCCAATCCCCCCAATAAAAATCTTTTTAAAAACCCCAAAAATCTATCAGGATTCAAAAGTAACCCCCTCTGTCACCCATCTCCTCATCACAAAGGCATTACTTAGTTCTTTTGAATTAAGGACGTAGGGTTGAGGTGAAGCTGGGGGTGGGTGGACTCTGTTTAAACTTTTCTCTAGAACAATGGTGACACCTTGTGGTAAATTCTTGCAATACACTATATTAAACAGTGGGTGCAGATTACCTATTTGAAGGCAAAAAGTACTGTTAATCATTAATCAAACTTCAGATTAAATGAGAATTTACTGAGTGCCTACTATGCACCGGAACTATGCTAGTGCTTTCATAGATATTATTTATATTATTTTATATGTTTCCCATACGACCAGGTGCTAAATTAACTTTGCATGTATTTATGTTGTAGAGCAGCTATAGCATCCAGAATCCCTAAAATTGTATGCAATATGTGTGTCTATGTGTTTCTATGGAAATGGGCCCTTAGGTGGACCAGCCGAGTGGCTCAGTTGGTTAAGAGCTTGCTCAAGAGTTTGAGTTCTGAGCAACAGCGGTTCGATTGCCGGCCTGAGCCGAGCAGCTGCTGAGCTGCCAACAGGTGGCAGGATGGCTCAGCTAAAAAAAAAAAGAAAGAAATGGGCCCTTAGCTTTTATAAAATGCTCCCATGGGTTCCATGGTCCCATAACGCTTGACATGGCTATCTGAGAGCATGTTTGTAACAATTATGATACACATTGGACTAGCTTCATCAATCTCTTTTTCTCTGGAAGTTGCCATTTCTTCTGTCAAACCAAGTTCACCCTAGGTTTAAAAAAAACTTTAAAGAAAAAAGTTTAAAAGACTTAAAAGAAAAAAGGAAAGAAAGGTAAAAAAAACAAAAAGCAAGATGAATAGGGTTAGATAGTATGGCAACATTGTACAGTAGAAAGAGCACTGGAATATAAGTCAGCACCAAATCCATTACTCTGCCCATCTGAGTTTAGTCAAGTTAGTTAATCTTTGAGTCTCAGTTTACTCATCTGCAAAATGGAGATATGAATATCAGAGAATTTTTATAAGAATCAAATGTCAGTGATGAGTTTGTAGATTACAATTAAAAGTAAATATAATCCAATAATGTAAATATTTTTGGGGGGCCAGATGGACTCATGTCTTGTTAGGAAGACCACTTCATAGACGGTGTAAAGGCCTGACCACCGCATTATATATATGAAGCTGATGTTGAATAATACTGTATGTCAACTATAATTATATATACATATAGTCACGTGATGTGGAGTAGAGTGTGGGAATGAAGTCAATGGAATTGTAATAGATAAGTATGATATCGGGGGGTGGGAGGGCAGTGGATGGGGGAAAGGGGTTGTTCCTTTGTGATGGGTGAAAAGGATAACTATTGCATTGTTCTGTACACCTGAAACTAAAAAAAAAAAAAAAAGTAAATACAATCCATGAAAGAAAAAAGTGATAAGCTGGAGTTTATTAAAATTAAAAACTCCTGCTATGCAAAAGAGGCTGTTAAGAGAATGAAAAGACAAGCCACAGACTGAGAAAATATTTGCAAAACACATGTCTGATAAAGGACTTGTATTCAAAATACACAGAGAACCCACTGAGAAAACTTATGCTTATAAGTTTGAAAATGATAATGTATTATACAAATATAAATTTTTGTTTATAGCACTTATATTTTTTCTTGATTATAAAATAATACACAATCAGTATGGAGGTATCTCAAAAAACTGGAAATGGAGCTACTTTATGACCCAGCAATTCCACTCTTGGGTATCTATTCAGAGAAACCCAAGGCGCTAATTTGAAAAAATATATACACCTCTATGTTTATTGCAGTGCTATTTACAATAGCCAAGACTTGGAAACAACAGAAATGCCCATTGGTAGACGACTGGATTAAGAAACTGTGGTACATTTATACAATGGAGTATTACTCCACTATAAACAAGAATGAAATCTTACCATTTGCAACGATATGAATGGACCTAGAGAACATGATGCTAAGTGAAATAAGTCAGTCGGAGAAAGACAAATACCGTATGGTCTCACTTATATGTGGAATCTAAAAAACTGGATGAACGAGCAAAATAAACAGAAATATCCTCAGATATAGAGGAAAAACTGATGGATGCTGGTTGGGACCGGGTTGGAGAGGAGGAAGAAGGGGAAGGGATTAGACAGCATAAATAGGTAACTACAATATTGCCACAGGGACATGAAAGACAGTTCGGGAAATAGAATTAATAATGTTGTAAATATTTTGTAGTGTGTCAGACAGTCACATGTCTTGTTAGGGAGATCACTTCATGGACAGTGTAGAGGCTCACTGCACTATACACCTGAAGCTGATGATGTATAATATTGTATGTCAACTGTAATTGAATATATATGTTGTCATGAGATGTGGAGTATAGTGTGGGAGTGGAGTCAATGGAACTGTAATAGATACGTATGATATTGGGGGTGGGGAGTGGGGCGGCGAATTGGGAGAGGGAGGTTGTCACTTTGAGGGGTAAAAAGTATAACTATTGCACTGTACACCTTAAACTAATTAAAAAAATAATAAATAAATAAATAAATAAAGGAGTGGCTTAGTTTATTTTTCTCTGCCAAACAGACTTTTTCTTTCTTTAATGGACTTGTAAAGGGAACTGTTATACCTTCGTGGGCACTCAAAAGTGCAAAGGTGCAGCTGATGTAAATAATTTGGAACCAGAGTTCCACTAAAGCAGCATTTCTCAACCTGTGGGTCGCGACCCCTTTGGGGGTCGAACGACCCTTTCACAGGGGTCGCTGGGTACTGGTATGTAGATGTATCTGCATGTGGACCTGGAGACGGATAGAGGAGCGGTGTCTCGGTTCCTAAGACCATCAAAAATATGTGTTTTCCGATGGTCTTAGGCGACCCCTGCGAAAGGTTGAGAGCTGCTGCACTAAAGAGATGTGTGTGGCCTGTGGACCCTAATGAGGAAAGGCATCATTACAGCCTTGACCTTGGGTATTGCAACTCTGCTATCTTCAAATCATTGGGATGCCACATAACCTCTGATTGAAGACCTGTCTAACCCATTCCTGATGTACTGCTGTAAATCTTGCCTTTCCAACATCAGTACACCAATACTGATCAGTTGCCCTGATTCACATCCTGCCAGACAGTATTAATCTCCATAGCCTGCTCCTTATCCCAATCCTTGTTGGCTTGATGTCTGCTGAGCCTGCTGCCTGCCTTACCCTCCCCACGAGGACCTTAACTAGGCAGGCACTCTTGCTCCTAATTTGTAGCCAGACTTTTGAAAGGCCTAGGCCTAGATAATTCATACTGAGAAAACTAAGAAGGATAGGAAAGAATAGGTGTATTTCTTTTTGCCTTTTGGTAATTTTTAAGATATAGAACTGCCTAGTTTCCTTGTTTAGGCTAGAGCAAAGACCAAATCAGGGAAGTCAAAATATGTCTCAGACCTCATATGAACCCATTTTTAGGATGATATAACTCATCAAACATAGATCAGGGTAAAAAATTCCCTATACATTCTTGCTAGAAGTTATCTATTCTCTGCACAATTTTCATTTTTTCACGTGTTCTGCACATCTTCCCTGTTGCTGGTTGGAAATCATTAAAACAGCCTAGAAGGCAGTTTTGGGACAGTGTTAGGGGGAGTACATAAGGATTCTGTAGGCACTCTGTATATAATGTACAATCTAATGAGCTATAGGGAGTTGTAGATACACACAGGGTGAGGGTGATTTACAACATCCTTTATAATTTAGAATACCAGGAGGTGGAGTTGGGAGAGACCTTAGAGGTTAAAGAGATCAGTCTCCTACTCAGTGAAGTAATCCCTTTGACAATAACCTTGATAGATGGTTTTTTAACATCTGCTTGAACATTTTCAATAATTTCCAATGACGAGTAGCTTGTTATTTACCTAGGCAGGCCATTTTATTTATCCCCAGCTTGACTTATCAGAAAGCTTTTCTTTATAATGATTTGAGGTCTGCCTTTTTGTGACTACT
>NW_017732633.1:315830-317481 GCF_001890085.2 Hipposideros armiger | reverse complement strand
CTCTGGCATCCCAAGCCAGCTCTTAACCAACGTGCCACTCGGCTGGCCCTATCTTTATTAATTGCTTCCTTTTTTGTGCTTTCAGTTTATTTTACTCTTCTTTTTCTAGTTTTTTAAAAAAAGTTTTTTATTAAACTATAGCTAACATACAATATTATATTATTTTCTGGTGTACATCATAGTTATTACCATATTATTGATTATATTTCTTATGCTTTACTTTACATCCCCATGACTATTTTGTAACTACCAATTTGTATTTCTTAATCCCTTCATTTTTTTCATCCTGCACCCAACCCTCTCTCCCATCTATCACCCTTATAGATCTAGTACCCATCTGACACCATACATAGTTATTACAATATTATTTACTATATTCCCTATGCTATACCCTACATCCCCATGACTACTGTGTAATAACCAATTTGTACTTCTTAATTCCTTCCTTTTTTTCACCCCCTCCCACCCCCCTCCCATATGGCAACCATCAAAATGTTCTCTGTATCTATGAGTTTGATTCTGTTTTATTTGTTTATTTTGTTCTTTAGATCCCACTTATAAGTAAAACCATATATTTGTCTTTCACTGTCTGATTTACTACACTCAGCACAATACTCTCTAGGTCCATCCATGTTGTTGCAGATGGAAAGATTACATTTTTTTTTTTACAGCGGAGTGATATTTTATTGTAGATATTTACTACCTCTTCTTTATCCACTCATTCAGGAACACCCAGGCTACCACCACATCTTGGCCATTGTAAACAATACTGCAATGAATGTATGGATGAGCATGTGCCCTCAAAGTAGTGTTTTGGGTTTCTTCAGATAAATGCCCAGAAATGGGATTACTAGGTCCTTCTTGGTCTCTTGTTATAGCCTTTGTTTTAAAGTCTATTTTGTCTGGTATAAGTATTGCTACCCTAGCTTTTTGTTTTGTTTGTTTACATTTTTATGAAATACCCTGTTTCCCCCAAAATAAGACCTAGCCGGAAAAAAAAGCCCTCCGATGATTTTAGGTGCCAAAATATGGCACCTTGGCATACTGAATATTTTAAGCTGAAGGAGTTCATGAAAAAGGCACCCTTCTCCCTGAAACGGGTCACAAAACCCTCATGTGAGGGGTGCATGCCCTCCATGTCCTGGAGGAATTGTGCTACGGCTTATTCTCCAGCTAGGTATTATTATCAGGGAAACATGGTATCTTTTTCCATCCCTTTACTTTCAGTCTGTGAGTGTCTTTTGATCTGCAGTCTCTTGTAGGCAGCATATGTAAGGGCAGAATTATAAGTGGGTGTTGTTTTTCATCCATTCTGAAAGTGGCTCAGTTGGCTAAGAGCACGAGCTCTGAGCAACTGGGTCGCTGGTTCGATTCCCACATGGGCCAGTGAGCTGCACTGCCACTGAACTGCCAACAGGTGGCAGGATGGCTTAGCTGGTGAGAGCACGTGCTCCTAACAATAAAGTTGCCTGTTTGACTCCCACATGGGATAGTGGGCCATGCCCACCTGCAACTAAGATTGAACTTGCACCTTGAGCTGAGGTGTCCTGAGCTGCCAACAGGCGGCTGGATGGCTACTGGACTTGGAGCTGAGCTAGCTGTGCCCTCCGCAACTAAGATTGAAAGGCAACTTGGCTGTTCCCCTTCCCCA
>NW_017732633.1:310339-313260 GCF_001890085.2 Hipposideros armiger | reverse complement strand
ATCGTCCTCTCTTTTTCTCTCATTTCACAATACAGGACTTTTCCACTAAAATCAATCACCCTTTATCTCAGCTCATGTTTCCTATGTACAGGAGTTAGAATGGTTCTGGACAGTTAATTAGCCATAAATCCCTCTCTAAAACACAGAACGTGTCAGGTGCTTTTTAAAGCCCCTGATGTTCCATTTTGCCTCAGTGCCTTTTTTATAAACCTGATTGTGCTAAGGCACTGGCATATTTATTGCTCACCTTTCACCTTTTATGCTGATCCCTGGCTGCCCATGGGGTCCTTTCAATTGATCAAAACCATAGTCCCCTTGTGTAAGAAAGATCACATTTACTCTAACAATGGGAACCCACAGCCATGTGCTGCTTTGCCACGGGTCACCGAGGGGCACATCAAAGCAAAGGCTGAGACTGGCACGGATCCCTCTTGAGTTTTTACTTGCCCAGTTTCAGACACAAAGGCAAAGGGATGGTTTTTAAAAACTCCTCACTGCTGTCTTATACTTATTCTGAGTTCTGAGAGGGAAAATGGAAAGTCCTTATTAAAAGGGAATATTTCTTTTTTCCACTCAAGCATAGATCAGAATTTTTCTGAACATGACCCAGGACAAGAAAAGAGTAGGAAAGGGGGCAGTTATGAGAATTCAGCTGTTGAGGTCCATGGCCCCAGAAAACATGGGGAGGAGGTGAATTTTGCCACATGTTAGGTTAATTGTTCATCCTCCCTCCTTCCTCCTTCCCTCCCTTCCTTTTCCCCTTCCTCCTTCTCTCCCCCTTCCTTTCCTCCCTCCTTCATTTTCCCCCTCTCCCTCCTTCCCTCCCTTCTTCCTCCCTCCCTCTCTCCTTCTCTCCCTTCCTTTTTTCTTTCCTTTCCTCCCTCCCTCTTTTAGTCTGTAGAGAGCTTAGAAGCAGGGATCATAAACTCAAATGCCTCCAGGGTATACATGAAGCTTAAGGACTCTGAGAGATGGTAATGTGTGTGAACTGGAGAACACTGCCCCATCTTAAGGAGATGGCCACTACTCACCCTCGGCATATTTTAAACAGGGGTGAAGGCCCAGTGTGGCAAGGTTTTCTGAGTTTTCGAGAGAGAAGGAAATCCACTTTTCTTTTGAGAAACTTCCACATTTTAAATGTCGACAACTAACTGAAAACTTTAAAATCACTGTCCAGAATGGATCAGCAATCTGAATTTGACCAGCACTTCAGGTCATCCAAAGCTCCACCATCCTCCTGAAGTTGAGAGTGGCATTAAGGAGGTCATAAGTGATTCTACTACAAAGCAGCGAGTGGTGAGGGCCGAATGGTAGAGAAAATAATGATGGTTTCAAGGAGAGAGATTAAGTTCAACTGGGTAATCAAGGCTTCTCTGAAAAGCTAAGATTTGATTTAGGCCTGGAAGAATAGGTTTTGAAGATGAAGAATTTTGATAGGCAGCAATAAAGAGAGAATCTGAAACTGGAGAGAAGACATAAATAAAAGCACAGAAATAGGCACTCTTTGGGTGAGTGTGGAGTACCATATGTAACCAAATGGGAGTTTGTGTAAATCTGAAAAGAGATTGGAGCTAGATTATAAGAGGACTATAAAACCAGATTCAGAAGGTAAATTTTATTTAATTTATTTTTTTAATTAAAGTTTATTGGGGTGACAATTGTTAGCAAAGTTACATTGATTTCAGGTGTACAATTCTGTAATACATCATCTATATTTCACATTGTGTGTTCACCACCCAGAGTCAGTTCTCCTTCCATCACCATATATTGGGGTTGTCGGAAAAGTCATGACGTATTTTTTTCTGTNAAAAAACTATCTTTCTCCATTGAAATACTTTTGCATCTTTCTCAAAATTAATATATGTGTGATTTTTATTTCTGGACTCTATTTTATCTATTCCTTTGCCAGTAATGCTTTCTTTTGATTATTGTAGCTTTGTGTAAATTTTAAAGTAGAGTGGTATGATTCCTCCAACTTTATATTTCTTTTTCAAAATTGTCATATTCTAGTTCCTTTGCTTTTCCATATAAATATTAGAATCAGATTGTCTATATCTATGAAAAATCTTATTGGGGTTATTATTGGAATGCATTGAACCTATAGATCAATTAACATCTTAGCTATATTGAGTCTTCCAATTCTTGAACATAATATGTCTCTCTGTTAACTTAGGTCTGTTTTAAAGTCATGGTTTTGAGGTTTACAGCATTTAGCTCCTATAAAACTTTTGTTAGCTTTGTATCTACATATTTCATTTTTTTTTGGAATTACTGTAAGTGGTATTGTGTTTTAACTTTCAGTATCCTACTGTTTATGGCTATTATATGAAAATATGGTTGATGTTTGTGTGTTGGCCTTATAGCCTGTGATCTTTCTAAATTCAGTTATTAGATCTAAGAGGTTTTTTTGTAGATTCTTTGGGTTTTCTATACATTGTCTGTGAAACAGTTTTATTTTTTCCTTCCAATCTGTGTGCACTTTATTTTATTTTTTTCTTGCTTTATTTCACTGGGTAGTTCTAGTATGATGTTGAATTGGAGTGATGAGAGTGGGTACCCTTGCCATGTTTCTGACCTTAAAAGGAAAGTATTCAGTCTTTTATCAGTAGATATGATATTAGCTGCAGGTTTTTTCGAGGATGTCTTTTATCAGATTGAGAAAGAGTTCATCTAATCTTACTTTATTGAGAGTTTTTTTCTTAAAAAATCAGGGCTGGGTGTTGAATTTATCAAATGCTTTTTCTGCATCAATTGAGATGATCTTTTTTCAGGCTATTGATATAGTGGATTGTATTGACTGATTTTTCAAATATTGAGTGAGTGTTGCTGTTGCCAGGAGAAAGCCCACCTACGTGTACTATACTTTTGTTATTTATACTGCTGGTTTAGATTTGATAATATTTTGTTGAAGATTTTTGCAT
>NW_017732633.1:305418-308004 GCF_001890085.2 Hipposideros armiger | reverse complement strand
CAACAGGCGGCTGGATGGCTACTGGACTTGGAGCTGAGCTAGCTGTGCCCTCCGCAACTAAGATTGAAAGGCAACTTGGCTGTTCCCCTTCCCCAATTCCCCAATAAAATCCTTTAAAAAACAAACAAAATGAAACTAGAGGGCTTCTCCTGGAGCACTCTCTGTCCACCCCCAGGTGCCCATTCCTGAGTCCAGGCCAGGGATACTGGAGGGAACAAAAGGGGAAACTCAGTATTGGTTTGGTGATACTTGCAGTTCTGGTCTTCTTTCCAAATCTTCCTGCTATCATTTACTTTTCAGTGTTCTCAAATAGCTGCTTCATGCCTTTTCTCTAGGTTTTATAACCATGTAGCTCAAGTGGGTGATGGTCTTAGTGACTCTCATTTTTTTTAGAAAAGTAAATTATTTCATGCTGGGAACCCCCCTAATCCTTCATTTGTGCATTTTTTTGTATATACATTTAGTGATATTAAATTTTGTCATATTGTGTCCTTTTCATCCATTGTATTTCATCTATTTGTTGTTTTAATATGTCTAATTACAATAACTAATAATCCCTTGTTTTAGTATATCTTCTACCAAATCATTGATTAAAACATTGACTAGGGCTGGCCGAGTGGCAGAGTTGGTTAAGAGCTCACTCAAGAGTGCAAGCTCTGAGCAACAGGGTCACCGGTTTGATTCCTGGCACCAGCTGAGCTGCCGCTGAGCTACCAACAGGTGGCAGGTGGCTCAGCTAAAAAAAAAAATTTGACTAGATTAATAGGAAGAAAAGAGCCATGTAGGAATGTTACAAAAGACCTATAGTTTTATCTATTTATTTATCACATTTTATTAAGTGCCTACTATATGCCCGGTACTTTCTAATGCCCTGGAAATATGAAGGTAAAATGAAATCTATTGACAGGGGTCCAGAAAACAATGTGTTTTGGGTATTGCTCTTCGATCATCAGTGAATGCACTTAACTTTACTAAATCACAAATTTTTTGAGCAGTCTTTTTTTTTTTTTCTTTAAGATTTTATTGGGGAATTGGGGAGGGGAAGAGACAAGTTGCTGTTCTTTTGTTCTTCAGTCTATTTGTGGAGGACGTCGCTTCACTGGCCCATGTTGGTATTATCATTGGGTGAGGCAGATTGGTTGCCGGCCTCTGGATGGCTGCTCACAGCGGCTCTTGGCAGCTCACACCAGCTGCCAGCTGCTCACGGTAGCTTATGGTAGCCCACTGCAACAGGAGCTGCAGCCTATGCCATTGATGGCGACTCACGGCAGCCCAGCTCCAGGTGCAGCTGTTGTTCACCATCTTAGCTATAGAGGACGCAGTCTCATTGGCCCTTATGTGGGATCCGAACTGGGGCCCTGCTGCTCATAGCTGGCATCCCAAGCCAACTCTTAACCAATGCGCCACTCAGCCTGCACTGAGTAGTCTTACCTCTATTATCATATTGCCTTGGTTTTTCCATTTTGCCTACCAGGCTATCATGAAAAACTTTGTCATATGACTTTCTGAAATCCCCAACTTACGTCTATCTGTGATCTAGCCCTGATCCACCCATGTAGATATTCTATGAGAAAAGAAAAAGAGGTTAATTTCTGAAACTTGCTCTGAGTCATCTCCAGGTTCTTTTCTAAGTGCTAACCCACTCTATGTTTAAGCCAGTTTATATTTCCTAGAGCTTGATATCAGCTAATTTGACAGAAGCCAGAAGCCAGTTTTTCCCTTTCAATAAAGCAAGGTATTTGTTGATCTTTAATCTTAGCTACTTTCTACCAACTTAAACTTCATCCAACCCATATTCACTCTCTGTGGATATCCCTCTGCCTCTTATTGTCCATGTCTTCTCTGTTATTAGACTTTAGCTCATTTGCCTTTGGTTATAGTCTCACCTACCTCTCTCAATAGGAAGTGGGTAAGCACAGTCAGAGCAATTGATCTTTAGCAAGCGTGGAGGCAGGAGAGAGCCCTGGTGAATCCTGTTGCTATTATCTATGCTTAGGTCTTACTTTGAATATAGATGTTTGGTATCATGCTGATACTTATTAGTGGTATGCACACTCTTGGTTTGACTATGTTTCAAGACTAGGAAAGTGAATGCATATGGAACTGTTGGCAGAAAGGATTTATTTAGGGACACAGAATGATTCGAACAGAAATTATTTAAATTTTCAAAATATAATAGGGCCTGTTCCTATTAAGGCCACTTTCTCAGAGCCCCTGAAATCCAGGTGAAACTCTGAAAGGTAAAATTAATTACTGTTAAAGCCAAAAGCTCCTATTCCTTCTTTTGTAGTGATAGCACGATAATCTCTATACAATGTGAATTAATACCTTCTCCTGTCAGATTTCAATGCCAGCAACTTTAAAAAATCTGGAAAGTCTTGGATCCATCCACCTTTCCATGACAGATGTGACTATTACCTTATGACAAGATACTTTAGAACAACACAAACAGCAGTGTCAGCAACAAAACCCAGTCTCTTGAAAAATCCTGATTCCACATTGAAGCTGCACAAACTCAATACTTCTAAATAATTGCCTTATATCGTCCTCTCTTTTTCTCTCATTTCACAATACAGGACTTTTCCA
>NW_017732633.1:300828-303393 GCF_001890085.2 Hipposideros armiger | reverse complement strand
TAATATTTGATCCTGTTTACCCTCATCTACCATCCCCTCCCTCTTTACCCTCTGGTAACCACTAAACTGTTGTCTGTCTGTATCTGTGAGTTTTGTTTCTTCATTTGTTTTTCTTGTTCTTTTGTTGTTTTCAGTTTTATGTCCCACATATCAGTGAAATCATATGGTTCTCTACTTTTTCTGTCTGACTTATTTTGCTTATCATAGTAATTTCAAGATCCATCCATGTTGTTGCACAGAAGGTAAGTTTTATTAACATTCAATTGGCAGTGGTGAGACATTGAAGAATTTCAGAGAAGTGGCAAGGAGAAAATGTTTTAGGAAGGTTGTTTGATATCTGTGGTAGGGTAAGAAATGAGAGAGACTATAGGCAGAAAACTAGAGGCAATTTAAACAATCCAGGCACAAACTAAGAAGAAGCAGTGGTAAAAGAAAAGAAGAGATGGATGGAGAAAATCCTGAGAAGAAAGTATTTGCAAGACTAATGGTGTCCAAATATGCCAAACCTACACTTGAGATGTTCCTATTTCCTCTGGGGGTTCTGGCTTTCTTCTAGCCAAGGGAGGATGTATGATGAGGAATCTGTAGAGTGATGGAAGAAGAATGTGGACACCAACCAGGGTAGTTGAGTAGATGGCTTCCTGGTCCATAATCTTACTAATTCATCTGCTACTGGTGTCTGTCCTGGAGCTGGTGGGTGTCTTCTAGGAGTCCAAGATTGATGCAAACATGTCAGGTAAGGTATAGGAATCTGGTGGAAAGGTGGGTGACCCTTCCTAACCAGCAGGGGCCACAGATCACAGGAGTCAAGATCATAAGGTGGATAAGGCTGGGACACAAAAGTTTTATAGGCTTCTATCCTTACATTCTTGGATGGGTGAACCAAGGTTAATGGTGAAAGCACTCTATGTACTGTTTTAGTGTTTCTTTTGAGGGTTTGACTAGTCAGTCATATTTTGAATGGCAGATATCAAAGTCAAAATGCACTTTGATCTGGAAGGGTGTTGAATAGGATGTTCCAGAAACACGAGACAAATTTATATATATGGTCTAATATTATCTTGTACAAAAAACTGTCCCTATTTTTTTCTATGTCTTGTCTTGTCTTTTCTTTCTCCTGTCATTAAATTTTTTAAAAAGTTGAGATATAATTCACATTCCATAAAATTCACCCTTTTAAAATGTACAATTTAGAGGCTTTTAAAAAAATATATTTTTTTTCTGTTATAGTTGACATTTTATATTATTTTATATTAGTTTCAGGTGTATAGCATAGTGGTTAGACATTTTTATAATTTATGCAATAACCCCCCGATTAGTCTAGTACCCACCTGGCACTATACGTAGTTGCTGCAACATTATTGACTATATTCTCCATGCTGTGGATAAGGGGGGACTATTGTACTTAAATTCTTTGGCTGCATTAGTGGAGTTTTAAAGAGATGTTGAAGGAGGTAATGGTTCTGCTCTCGTTTGTCTTAGTTTCACTTCATATCGAGTATTATTTTCTGTCTGTTCTTAGTGCTCTCTTTAACAAGAGATCTAGGAAGTAACTCAGAGTCAAATAGGCAAGATGATGAAGAAACTATAAAATCTTGATATGCGGTTAGTGATTGAAGAAACAAGAAATACTGAACCTAAAGAAGATATGACTCCTGAAACAGATGATAGCTGTGTTCAGATGTGAGGACTGTGTGATTAGTGGGCAAGTTTGATTAGTATTCACTTTACATCCCTGTGACTATATTGTAACTACCAATTTGTATTTCTTAACCTCTTTCACCTTTTCTACCTAACTCATCAATTCCCCCTCCCCTCTGGCAACCATTAGTTTGTTCTCTGTATCTCTGAGTCTGTTTCTGTTTTGTATGTTTGTTTATTCTGTTCTTTAGATTCCACGTGTAAGTGAGATCATATGGCACTTGTCTTTCTCAGTCTGACCTATTTTATTTAGCATAATACCATCTAGGTCCCCTCAGGTTGTTGCAAATAGTAACATTTCATTCTTTTTTATGGCTGAGTAATATTTCATTATGTATATATATACACCACCTCTTCTTTATCCAATTATCTATTGACAGGCACTTGGGTTGCTTCCATATCTTGGCCATTGTGAATAGTGCTGCAATGTACATAGAGGTGCATATATCTCTTCAAATTAGTATTTTGGGTTTCTTCAGACCAATGACCAGAAGAAGAATTGCTGGGTCATAAGGTAGTTCTGTTTTTAATTTTTTTGAGGAAACTCCAAACCGTTTTCTGCACGGTTTGCAATCCTACCAACAGTTCGAGAGGGTTCTCTTCTCTCCACATCCTTGCCAACACATGTTGTTTGTTGATTTATTGATGATGGCCATTCTGACAGGTGTGAGGTGGTATCTTATTGTGGTTTTAATTTGCATTTCTCTGAGGATTAGTGATGTTGAGCACATTTTCATATACCTATTGCTATGTGTATGTCCTCTTTGGAGAAATGTCTATTCTGGTCCTCTGCTCATGCTTTAATTAGATTGTTTGTTTTGTTTTGTTTTGTTTTGGGTTTTTTTGGTGTTGAGTTATATGAGT
>NW_017732633.1:295894-299729 GCF_001890085.2 Hipposideros armiger | reverse complement strand
TACATCCTAGTGGGTCTGGTGGTATCTCACTGTGGTTTTGATTTGTATGTCCTTGATGGCAGTGATATTGAACATCCTTTCATGTGCTTATTGGTCATTTGTATATCTTCTTGGATAATGTCTATTCACTTCCTTTATCCATTCTTTCCATTGGGTTATTTATCTTTTTATTGTTGAGTTTTAAGTCTTCTGCCCTTTTTCCAGTCTTTACTTTTGTGTAAAAAAGTATTGTCCTTTTGTGAATCCTTTCCTTTCTCATGATGAATTGGTCAGTCAGCCCATAATTGATGTATTATTAGGGTCTTTACAACATGAACAGCAGTTGGTTCCTGTTTTCAGCATCTTCCCACATTCCCAGAACTTCAGTGGCAACAGCACCATCTAGGCAGCACCTTCTTTGTAAAAGATGTGAGTCCCAGATCTGTTGGACCCCTCCTCTGAGTTTGTACATTTTCATGACTCCAGCCTGTTCCTGTTGTTGCCTCAGGCTTCATGGTGATAGCTGCTTCCTGAGTAACCATCTCTATATTACCTGAAACTTCCTTTTTTTGCTTTTTCAGTTTTCCAAGATCTGCTTAACCAATTTCTTATATTAAAATCTCTCTTTTGAGACAACTGATGTGGTTTTGATTTCCTGAATGGACTCTGAATGATATAATTGTTTACATGTATTAAGCAACTTTCCAACTCTAGTTTAAGATTCTAATTTAGCTTCTGCTGGGCTACACCTCTAGCTTTAGTCCAGAAGTTAGTGGGTTTTTCACAAAGAAAGTCAGTTGATTGCTATATTCTTCTTGCTGGCTAAAATAAAATACATCTCTTTACTTTTATTTTGGACAAGACAGCACCTTAAAATACAGAATGTCAATGTCCAACATGTTACTCTATATTAAGTCCTTATTAAGTACCAGAAATGGCTTTGCTTGGAATGAAATAAGAACAGAGAGGATGGAATCCCACTTTCAACATGGGTTTATCACAGTGGCACTTGTGAAGACACACCTCAAAGAACCTGAAAGTTTCCCAGACCAAGAAAAATCTGGCCTTGGGTTGTTTCAATTTTGTGGTTAGGAGTCTAAGAGCTGACAACAGAGGATTCTGGACACTGGTCATTTGCTGGCAGCAGTCCTGGTTGACTGAGAATCCCATTTGATCTAGAATTTGAAAGTACCTTTCATATAGTTGTATCCTTGAGGAGCCAATAAGGTTGTAGACCATTCTCCTGAATCCTTGGAAGAATAACTAAGTTGTGATAAACAGGCTCCCTCAGCCCTAATGGGGATCCCCAGCAGCTTCACCCTATGTTTCTGTTCAGGCACAACCCTCTCTCTAATGCCAGAGACCCTTTCCCTCCCATTCCTGCAGCCATAACCTTCTCTAACCACCCCCCAGTGGCTACTTAGACTTACCGCACTGTCGTGTTGTAAGAGGGTTTATGTTACATAGTCATCATTGAATAGAGAAGGGTGACCTTTTCCAGAGCCACAGGCTCATTGCAGCATGTGGGACAGAATAAACCACTTTTCTAGAGAAGAAGAATCCTCTGTAATCAAATTTATTATCTGTATACCTCACACATAAACCTAACTGGGAGGGATTCCTCTGCATTAAGAGAGCACAGAACCTGTAACGTTCTCCTAGGACAGACCAGCCCCCCATGCACAGCCTAGAACGCTCAGTACTGGCCCAGCGAGTATAGAAGGATGTCTAAGGATGAGGATCCAGGGACTCGAGCAGTCTTGGCTGGGGTCTCCTAGGGTCTCTGCCTCCAGCTCCAGGACTATCCTCTGGCACAGCAACTCCTTTGAGGTCCAGGAGGAATTCTACTGGCTCTCCCTTTCTTTTGCCCCTTCCTCACCTCTCTGGGGATTGTTCCGGGTTTCTTTCCCAGCCTTCCCATGTCCTGCCATGCCTCACCATGCCATAGTGGCCTGGAAGATGTGCCCCAGCTTTCTCCGGCATCCACAGCTTCCATGGGAAGCCCTTTCTCTCAGTCCCAGAGGTGGGTTCAGGGCCAGCCTGGAGACTTGGAGGTGCCGCCAAGCCCTTCAGCAAACCCCGCCTCTTCTGCAGGGAAGAACCTCAGAGGTATTACAGCGGGGTCAGGAAGATGTACTGGGCCTGTCAGGTGGGCAGGTGGCAGACTGAGAAAGGGCTGGGGGGCCATAAAGGCCTGTGGGGGGGGGGCAGAGCCCCCGATCATGTTTTCATAAGAAACTCTTTCATGGTTGATTTTCCAGAAAAAAAACATGCATCTTCTGAAATCTCATCAGACACCAGTTCCTCCTGCTAAAGGTTTGGGGTGAGAAGGCTGGAAAAAGACTAGTCTCTCCAGGATTCTGTGGCCAAGGACAGCATTTGCTGTATTTTAGTATTTTAGGGCACTGTTTATAAGGCTTCTGCCTCACCCTATGTCACTTCACCAACTCACCTACTCACCAAAAGGCCTCCCTCTGTGGTCACTTACACTCAGGCCCTGCAGCCTCATGCTGGTGACTTAGCATGTCATCGTTTTCCACTGGACTTATATGTATGACCACTCTTGGTCTCCATTTGAAAATCTGTAAAACATTATGTCATGTGATTGTGAGATGCATTTTAGCAGCTTCTGCTCTGCTTTCTCCTCCTTTCAGTAGTAGGTCTTAGTTGTGCAGCTGAGAACAGTTTTGTAAGACGGAATACAGATGGTGGCCTCTTAATTTCTCTCATCTGATCTAACATTTGTTTTTAAAATTAATCAATTTGAGTTGAAGAAATCGTGAGACTATTCATGCCTTAATGATTTTTCAGGAAGAATATGGATAGATTTTTTTAGTATATCATGCTTTTATTTTCTGTATTGAAGAAGCAAATTATTTAGCATTAGATATAAAGATAAAATATTTAAAATCTCAAAGATTATCAATGTGCTTTCAACAAAAAATAAAGTGCATTTTATTATCTCAAGTACCAAGAAGTGTTGTGACAAAAACTGTTGGATACATCAAATATCCAGGAAATTTGTTATTAAAACTGATGCCTATATAGATCATGATTCTTCCATTCTTATACCCATGAGTTAAATATAGAGGGTACCAAAAAAAGGTATACACATTTTTACAAAGGAAAAAACTGTATTAAAATTGTAATACTCAATATATACCGATAACAAAAGATGATACTGATGTAGGATATTTCTTGTGCTGGCATTGTAGTCTCATGAAGCTGAAGAATGGAGACACAGACCAGAGAGGTAAAGTTTGTAGCAGAGGATAGTTTTATTAGAGCAAAAAGTTACAGCTCTCAAAATGAGAGGGGGTCCTGACTGAGATGCCCCTGGATAGTTTTTGGTTTTTTTTAAATATTTTTTTTATTGTGGAATTGGGAGAGGGGAACAGCATTGGAGAATTGGGGAAGGGGAACAGACAAGTTGCTGTCCTTTTGTTCTTCAGTCTAGTTGTGGAGGATGTCACTTCACTTGCCCATGTTGGTATTGTGATCATTGTGCTCTTCCGGCTGAGGCAGATCGGTCGCTGGAGCTTAGATGGCCATTCGTGGTGGCTAACGGCTGCTCATGCTGGTTGCCAGCCACTCACAGTGGCCTACGGCAGCCCACTGCAGCAGGGGCTGCAGCCTACGCAATCGCTGGTGACTCTTGGCAGCCCAGTTCCAGGTCGAACTGTTTGTTGTTCACCATCTTAGCTGCAGAGGGCGCAGCGTCACTGGCCCTCATGTGTGATCGGAACTTGGACTCTGCTGCTCAGAGCTGGCAATCCCAAGCCAACTCTTAAGCAGCGCGCCACTTGGCTGGCCCGCCCCTGGATAGTTTTAAGGAAGTAGATTTTTAAAATTCTGA
>NW_017732633.1:292150-293835 GCF_001890085.2 Hipposideros armiger | reverse complement strand
GGCGGCCCAAGATTCTTTTTCTATTCAAACAAAATATGAACATCTTTGTACGTGTGTCTTTTCATAAATGAGAGTATAACAGAATAAAATTTTAAATGTGAAATTGTTGGGTGAAAGGGTATATGCATTTAAATTTTGAAATATTTTGCTAAGTCTCTTTCAGAGACTACTAACCTATCGCACCCACAATATGTGCCACTTGTCATACCTCACTCTTGCCAACAACATAGTGTATTATCCAATTTCTTGACCTTTTAAATTTGGTAAGTAGAAATTATTTAATTGATGTTTTCAGTTTTATTTCTTTATCTATAAGTGAGGCCATACATCTTTTAATATGTTTAGAACTAATTTGTTTTCCTTTTTTCAATTACTTATCAAATATTTATTGACCATATACATATATATGCCATATATTGTGCTAGGTACTGTAAAATTGAACCAAATACACATAATCTGTGATTTGTGGACCTTATTGTCTACTGGGGGAGGTAGACATGAAAGAATTCATTGCAGAAATAATTATTTGATTACTGTTGTGATAAAGGTATGGTGTTATAAGCGTATGTACCAGGGTGCCTATCCTATTCTAGGAGCTTACGGAGGACTTCCTGGAGAAGTCAACTGAGAGCTGAAGAAGGACTAGAGTTAACAGGATGCTAACAATAACCTCACAGTGCCTTGGTGCCCCTGCCCTGACGCTCCTAGGTTCTAGGAAGTAACTACACTTCTTTCCTAAATCAGACATTGGCCCACCTCACCAAGAGGTGATCAGGGAACAGGAAGAGAAAGCATATATGAGTCAGTCATTTTCATTATATGATCTGGGGAAAAGTTTAGTGGCTCAATGGCTGAAATCACCCATAAAGTTAAAAATGATCAAATGATATTACCTCATCTCTCTGCAGCTCTTAGTACTACTCCCTATGATACCCACAATCATAATTTTAGATTTTTCATAAATCAAAATTTTAGATTTTTCCCCAAGTATTTGCCTCTGTGGTTCCAAATGTACGGTTTTATATTGATCTATCTTGATTTAACAATTTAAGGCAGTATATTACATATATACTGTCATGGTAGATGTGGATTTAGCAATTTAGCTCTCTGACTACCAGGCTATACCCTTCTCCCACCCTCCCCTTTCCTCCCAAAACAAAACAAAGCAATTAGAGTGCAATCAAGTGAAGGTTACAGAGAACCTGGACTCTACTGGCTTAACAAGGACATTTATTATCTCCGTTTAACATAAGTTTGAAGATAGTATCTCTCAAGGTTGCATAATTCAGTGGTATCATCAAAGATCTTTGCTCTGCTATCCTTGGGGTATTGACTTATTCTTCAGGTTGACTGCCCTCCTGATTTCCAGATAGTGGCAGCAAATATAGTTGTCTTTTCCACGTATCCAGTGGAAGAAGAGGAGACTGACTCTTCCTTGCATTTCTATTTAAGAAGCCCCTCAACAGAGTTGGGTTTATGCCTCTTCCTAAAACAATCACAACTGATGGCAAGGGGATTTTCATGATTGGGACTAGTTAGGTTTACCCTTTGGAGCTGGTGTTGGGATGAGACTCCTCTAAAGCACGTTGCCAGAGAGAAAACGATAGATACCTGAATGAAATCTAGATGGAGAAAGGTGGGAGAGGGCAGGATGGAATGTTGGGTAGGCAGCAACATTTCACCCC
>NW_017732633.1:283210-291660 GCF_001890085.2 Hipposideros armiger | reverse complement strand
ATGAAATATGTAAAACTTTGCTCAACAGTTTCCCAAATGCTGAACATGTCAGATAGTCTCTCTCTCCCTCTCTCTCTCTCTCTTTTTTTTTTTTCAGATAGTCTCTTAACTTCATTCATTTTTCTGAGAAGTTTCCTCTCAGAGCTCTCTTGGGATCACTCTGGACTAGTTGTTCTCTAGGTCAGCTGTCATTCCGTGACTGTTCTTTGACTCATTCCTAAATTAGGTACCCTGTTTTTTAGGATCCATGGTTTCTCTTTTTCATGATGCATTTGCTTATTTTGCTGGATACATGTTAACTTTTTAAGAAAGGAAGTAAATTTGTTTAGCTTTTGTGTGTCTGCAAAGGCTTTTAGTCTACTTTAAAACTTGACCAGGTATAAAATTCTAGGTTGACAGTCATTATCTTTCAAAAATTTTAAGACTCCTGATCTTTTGTCTTCTATCGCCTAGGGTCATTAATGAGATATTTAAGGCCATTCTCATTTCTGTTCATTTGTGTGTGATTTTTAAATTCTCTCTTCTGAAGACTTAAAGGATTTTTACCTTATCCCCAATATTAATAGCATTCTTGGTGACATCTAAAACACAGCATTTGTAATACTGATATGAACTTACGTTAAGAAGATTATTAAATGGAACCCTATTAAACATTAGGAGGGCTGACTTTACACAGAGTTTCTGTGATTCCAAGCTGTATAACTCATTTATCTAATTTGCAAATAACACCACATAATTCCTTTTATGGGTGGGTATTTAACCCCTTGGGCACACTCAGTCTGTGCTCAGTCACCCAGCATTTCCAGAGATGCCCAGCAAGCAGCAAATCTTGTAAATCAGAATTTTCTTTTACGTTCATTCCAGTGTAACCATCATCTCTCTTCACTGTTACTCCAGACTCAGCTGTCTTTGTTTTTTTTGGCTGTGAACATGTTTACCTCTTGCTTCCATGGAAGATACAGACCAAGCATTAGCCATCAACTGACTACATTGTTCTCTATATATCTTTCTGGGGCTGCAGAGCTATGATCACACAAACTCTTTTGATGTTGATGGGGGAGAGGAAACCTGGTCTTTTTGCAGATGGTCGCCAACTTGTTTACCCCTTCATTCTATTGCTTTTCTTCTGTTGGCCACAGAGTTGCTTGCTGTTTCCTTTGGGTCCTTTGTGAGCCCATGTTTTCCAGGCCTCTCTATGTCATGCGTGTATTGTACTGAGGGTAAATAAAACTCAAGCTGGGTCAACATTTATTCATCACTTAGATGTGTTAAAATTTAATGTTTTTTTCCCTCTATAATGAAACCTACATTCTTCATGAGTCCTTGTTTCCTTTAATAGTATAAAACCCACATAAGATAACCTATGAATGGAAGTTTAAGCTGAGATCCTAAGGTGACAAATGCCAGGTGGCAGAGTGGATTGTGAGATCATATAGTAAGATTTGTAAAATTTCAAGACAAGTTTCTAAGCTGGTTTCATATTAAAGATCTAAAGGATAGGGTTGGAAATGGGAAGGGAGGCTTAGATAGACGATGTCTTTGAGGAGAGCTCTGTTGTAAGCTCTCCCTACCTCCTTTTCCTGCATCTAAAGCCCGGTGAGAAGAGTTCCTCAGAAATCTTGATATGTGTCTAAAGCAGTTCAAGGTGGAGGAGGGTGGCAGTGCGAACTAGTGTCTGCTTTTTTACTGAAAATATGTAAAAGGCAGGAATGTAGACTATTCAGCTGATCCAAGGTGGGAGCAAAGGATGCGTGAGAGCTTCCTCTGTCAGCTGTGGTCCTTGGAAGAAAGAGCAGGCCTGAGGCTCTTTTAAATCTTGTCCAAGCCTGACTGCTGCTGGGAACAGGAAGGAGACAAGGACTATGGAATGTTGAGGTGGAGCAGCTAGCTAGAGAAAAATGCACCCACCAGGACTAGCAGCAAAACTGAATGTTCCCAGGGAGGATTTCTGAAGGGATCCTCCAGGGGACCCATCAGTGACAGAGCCAGCTGCAAACATCTGTCAGACCAGAGGGCAAGGACGTTTTATGACAGTCCTGATCAAGTAATAACTTTCCTGTTCCCCTCTCTGCTCACCTTTCCCTTCTTCCCTCCTCCTGCTTTGACCCTTGAGGAGTCAGAAAACACAGCTAGCAAGATAGCAAAACGGGAATAGAAGGTGAGGGTGAGGAAATAGGATCCCATTCCATTCTTTGGTTGACCTACCTACGAAGACCCCAGTTGAAAGATGGGGGAAGTTTAACTGTTAAGTCAAATTTAATGTTTTGGTAATTAGTTGAGATTGCACACTTGCGTTTCCTGAATTGAGATTTTTGTCTGCAACTTAATGTGATCATTTGGGCTTTTTATTGTCTAAGAATGACCAAAAAGGTCCTGCCTGAATTTCATCCAGGGTGAAGGGAGGGAACCAAGGAGCAGACCATTCACTCACATTTGAACTTCCCTCGTTCCCCAGCCTAGGCAGGTCTTTTATCCTCCTTATGGGGAGAAAAAGCTGCCCTTACTTTCTGTATGGCACTGTTGTTATGGCTGATGTAAAACTCTATGCTTAGTCCCTTTGGCAATGGCTGAGATCTTTTAAGTCAAATCCTGTTGCAATTCAGAACAAAACCATCACTGTTTTCTCAAGCACTTGCATCTCACTCCCTTTGCTTTTGCTCTGACACTGTTGTGTCTTTTGGAAGCTGACAAGCAACTTAATTGGCTTCTTTGTTCTAGGCTAGGTAAGTAGGAAGCCTCAGGGAAACTAGGAATGACTAGGAGTTATGAGGCCAAAACTGCTTCAGTTTACTATTTAAAAAATATACTGCCTCACATCAATATTAGATCCATGGCATATATTTCCACTGATCTCCATTTGGCCTATAATGTAAAAAGGAAGGGGATGCCATTTGTAAGTTTGTCTCTAAGTTATACAAGCAGGTGTAGAAATATCAGTTGATTTTATTGCAGCAATTGTGACTAGAGAGGAATCATTGCTTCCTTCACTTTGTGAACTTGTGAGATCTCAGTTGGAGGAGCTAAAAAACTAAAATAAAACTAAGTAAAATCAAAGCCAGATGGTACTAGAGGAGACACAAGGGAAGGCCTTTATTACCCATCAATATGGCGATTCTAAATGCTCATCTGAGCTTGGAACACTGTATGTAAGAGTCATCATTACCTCAATTATGGTGTCAGGAGCTCTTTTTCTATCCAGTTCCACAGATCTTAGTCTTGTGGTAAAAAAAAAAAAATGAGTGAAGTTTAGGTGCAGAAGAACAATGTCCCAAATATACAATTTTGGGCTGTAGCTCCTCAAGGAACATGAAATAGAATGCTTAAATCAGAATTCTGGAACTAACTCTATGTACCATTAGACACATAATAGTATTTACTACTATTGTTGAATACGGAGTGACATTTTAATAGTATGAAACTGGGAAAGTCTCATTGGCCACTCTCCTTGAAAGATCTTTGATAATTTGTACCATTCTTTCAGACTATTTACTTGGACAAGTTACCTACCCATTAATTTCTTCATCTCAACTTGGCATAAATATTGATGTAGAGAACGTTTTGTGCTTCATTGGAAAACTACATGCTATCTAGGGGACACCTTTCCATATTATTTGATTCTGATTCTATGAGAACTACTTTAGAATTCTGTAAATTGTAGATAACTGATAGAAATGTAAAACAATTCTTGTCTATAGACATGCAAATTTTCATTTGGCAACCCTCCCCCACTGTGGAAAAGCTAGTTTTGCCTCTATTTGCATTCATTTCAACATTTCTTTACTCCATGTTAAATTTGTGCTTTTCTGATTTCTCCTTTGAATTGGCTATAACACCTCTCAGTTTTCTCTGAGTTAAATAAAATCTCAACATGTGTTCATTTCTATATCTGTATGAGAGTCATGATCTTACCTTTTTTAAAAAACGATCTTTTAAGAGTATATTGTCTTGGGGATAGGGGTTGTCACTTTGAGGGGTAAAAAGTATACCTATTGCACTGTGCTGTACATCTGAAACTAATTTAAATAAATAAATAAATAAATAAATAAATAACAAAACAAACAAAACAAAACAAAGAAGAGTATATTGTCAAAATATTAGTGTCTGTCAATCCATGTGTTTCTGAAACCCGAGGCCAAAGGAGTCTGGGGTTCTTGCTGCCTGTGCTGCTCAGCCAATAGACCGACACAGGAGTTGGATCATAGGATAAGAGTTTATTATCAGAGCACCAGTGGTCTGAGAAGGCAGCGGGGTTAACACCTCTCAAAACTGCCGTAACATTCTTAGACAAGCCTGAGATATTTAAGGGAAAACCTGGGCATTCCTCCAGAGGCTACGTGATGATTCCAGGGGTCTGCATGGAGCCTTCCCTCCGGCAATGTGGCTGCCCTTCGTGGTCATCAACCCAGGAGCAGTGATGACAGTAACCTGGAAAGAATGCTAGGCCATAAAGATTGTGATCAGTAAGTATGGGGGTATTAATCACAAGTTTCAGGGTAATTTTCTAAAACAGGGAACTGGGTGGGACAGGGGCCATTCTGAGCTCAAGTTGCAGGAAGATGATCTATTGTTAAGCTATAGGTAGGTCAAGAAAAGGTGACCTGGGGTCCTGGTAAGCCCTATACTATGGGGGTGTCAACTGGGCCCTGTTTCATTGCTAAACAATGACATGAAGCTGTGACTATTGTAGCAGAGATTTGATATGGAACTATGAGTTTTTAATAAAAATTTCTCAATAATTTCCCTTGGAAAACCAGTGGTATTTGTGATTATGTTGTGTAGCCTGTTATTTATTGGCAACAGATAAAAAGGCGAGAGCCTAGGGCAGGAGAATTCCTATGAATTCTGTGAAACTGCTATGGGATCCTTCAGCGACAACCTCTGCTCACCCTCCATTACTGAACCAAGGGGCAACAGAAGCACAAAAGAACCAAAATATCAACACCAAATTATAACAGGCTGGGCCACCAGTACCTCCCTGCGCCCCAGGGCGTCCAGAGCAGTTCCCTTCTGATGACACCAGCAGAGATCATTCCTGTTAAAGACTTAGGAAAAAGTTAAGGCCAGTTTCTATGTTTAACTAGATTACTAGAAAATTCCGATGTGGTTTTTTTGTTTGTTTGTTTGTTTTTGTGTTTTTTTTTTGGGGGGGTAGCAAATTAAAAAGAATCAGAGTGTTTCCTTGGTATGAAATCTTGTCTAAAGACACAATATTATTATAGCAGCAAGTCATCAAAAGACCTGACACAGGTTGACATCCATGACCTTGTCAACATTGATGGGAACTTGTGTGGAAACCAACTTTTGTCCTCTTTGAAGTCTGAAGCTTCGAGCAGACTCTAGCTCTTTGCTTGGGCCCTGACACTGATTTGTTCTGATCTCTACCCGTTAAGATTTTCTTAGCAATTTGGCTGTTATACAAGGGCTGCCAAGGGCATGTACTACCATTTCTCACAAATATGGTAGAGTACTTGGCTTTACAGTTTCTGACACAGAGGGAAACAATGCTAATTAAAGAGAAGCACAGTTACTTGTTGAAGTATAAACTTACTTTAAGGGAATATGTTTTCTCCATCTGCCTGATCTCACTGATCCATCTGGCTTCGACAAACTCCACTTGTGAGACTTGGTCAGTCCCCAGACAGGAAGGGTGTGTGAGCTTGAAGTCTAATTAGAGCAAAAGTATCACTGGCCTTGGCATATTTCTCTGGATCCTTTCTTGGGGACTGGAATAGAGTTACCCCCATCTTATCTCGAGAATAGTTGTTTAAATAATTGTTGCACATTTGCTTCATATAAAATACATTCACATTTTATTTTTTTAATCTAGGAGTTGAAGGCACCTTGTAAGAACCCCGTGTCTACCTTCTGCTATTGGTCTAAATTTTGCTAAATTGATTCCTAAATTTACATAATTGGGATCATAGCTAAAACTCCAACTTTGAAGATAGCTTTGTTCATTAGAGCATTAGAAGTATAAGACATTTCTTTTAAAGCAGGACTTGAAGTATACAGTAAAGTGACCTATAGCACATGTATGGCATCATCCCCATTGTACAAGATCTGCAAGGCTCATTCTTAGGACACCATAGCAAATTTATGCTTTTTAGTATTTTTTTTCAAATGCCTATAAAAATGTGATTGTGGTGCTTTTACCATTTCTCTGAGCTTGGAGAATTGGGTGAACTCATTAAAATTTCATATGGATTATTGCCTTCTATTGAGGCTTGATGTCAATGTCCCTGAATTTTAAAAAGGGTGGTTGGTGGTGGTGGATGGGTAGTGGGACCCATCCCACTCTGATCCATGTGTATTTATAGAGATTAAAAACATTTTTGCTGTTTTGATATTCACAGATGTTTTCAATTCAAATGACTATTTGTATTTAAAAGACAAACCTAAATGTGTACTGTCTTTTTCTGAATGGTGAATCACAATTATCCATCCAAATGAAATATGGTATTTTCTAAAGTAGTAAAGAATTTGTCAGTTTCTTAAGTCATTATTCTAGGGAGATAATAAGCCCTATATGTATGGTAACTAAGGCAGGCTCAGGTGTGAAGCATGCTGGAACCTCAGGAACATCAGCTGGCACGAAACAGGAAGCTGGGGTTGATTTGAGGGAGAAATGGAAGCATGCAGGTGGGAAAGCCATGCAACACAATGCCAGAGCCCTGCTGTACCGAAGGCTGTACCAATATGAGCTTGTCAAGCAATAGTGAATCGAGATACATCCAAGTGTAGGAGAATGCTTCTGTGGATTCCAATATGTGCTCCATTTAGTAGGTAAGTCTAGAAGTAGGAGATGGTGGTGTGTGCCAGTCCAGTGGTTCCTAGCAGGATCCCTGCATGGGTATAAGAAACAGGATCCAGAATCTAGGTGTAAATTAGGCAGCAACTAGGCAGGAAATCGGAATGTGAAATATTTTAGAAAGAGCATGTGATTGGAGCCAGACTGAAATGGTTATCCTGGCATTTCCTCTTCCTAGCTGTGTGACTTTAGCAAGTTACTTAACCTCTCTGAGTCTCAGTTTCCATAACTGTAAAGTGGAATAATAATGACCACTTCATAGGTTGCTGTAAGGCTTGGAAATACTGTATGTAAAATACCCAGCACAGTAGTAGGCCCATACTATGGCATCTATTTTTTAATTGATTCAGACATCAGTCCTGGTAAAGGCCAAGAGCTCCAAACAGGTGAGCTCAGTCTTAAGGACTCAGAGTCCTTAGTCAGACTGAGGTCAAGTAGGAACTGCTATGACCTGGCTATGTGGAATTGCATTTCTAGCAAACTGTAGACCTTGTATAAAATCTGGAGGCCCTGGGGCTGCTGATAAGGAATGGCTCAGAATGGGCTGCAGCCAGCCCCTACAGAGGTCAGAGGACAGAGAAGGCAACCAGAGAAGGCAGAAAATGTCAGTGCTTTTTGCTGGGAAAACTTATCTGTGACCTAGTGGAGTGGTCTTTGGTTTCTTCTCTAAAGAGACCAGATCTTTTGGCCTGGGAGGATACTAAGTACTCAAGTGTGTGTGTGTGTGTGTGTGTGTGTGTGTGTGTGTGTGTGTGTGTGTTGCAATTTTGCTGTTGTGGGAAGGAGACCATTAGCAATAATAAGTGTTATTTGTAGAATCCTTTTACTAACCTACATTGTTGTATACTATACTTGCAGCAAGTGTAAACATTGTCATTGTCACTTAATATATGAGGCAAATAAGGTCTAGAGTGATCAAGTAAGTGACTTGACCATATCATAGTTGAGACTAGAATCCAGGTAGCATTTCTTCTGAACTGGAGCTTTCCCTATTGTATAGATTTAAAAATTAAATGTATTGAAGGGATTTTTACTGCTGGTAATAGGACATACTTTCCTCTGTGATTTGTGGGATTTTTTTTTAGCCATATAATAACAACAATATATGGGTAACTTTTTTCTCTTTTTTTTGTTGTTTTGTTTTTCATTTTTTGTGAGTAACTTTTAATTGTATCTCTATGTAGATTACATGGAGTAAAATTTATGGAAAATTTTATGGCAGAATTTAAATAGCCAGTGCCAGGGAAACCTTATCTGACAGCACACATTTTGAGGCTTCCAAGAGCGGAGTAAGGAGAACAGAATGGTTTTGGTTTTGTCAGTAGCCAGCTTTGTGGCTTTCGGCAATTCTCTCAGACTTAAAAATCCAGGAGACTGTTGTTCTAGCCTTAGCGTCTTAAGTCATCCTTGAAAGTTTCTTTCAACTCTAAGTAATAGTATTACCATGCTCCAAGCACTGTGTTTATGGACAGTATCATTTGTAGGTATAATCACTCTCCTTTGAAAGAAGAGGAAGACACTGAGGCTCAAAGAGATGAAGAAGTATGCCAAGGCAACACCAGCCATATATAGAAGAGTAGTTTTTAGTGCAGGATTGGGGTCCTCAAAGTCCTTGTTTATTCTACTATGCATGATCATCAAT
>NW_017732633.1:273845-280875 GCF_001890085.2 Hipposideros armiger | reverse complement strand
ATCCTCCACAACTAGACTGAAGAACAAAAGGACAGCAACTTGTCTGTTCCCCTTCCCCGATTCCCCAATGCTGTTCCCTTCCCCAATTCCCCAATAATCTTAAAAAAAATAAAATAAAATCTTCTTAGGCTAAGACATCATTGGGTGACTTTATTTCTGCATAGTACTCTGACTATGTAAAATTTCAAAGTCCTGTAGTTCTAATATTGGTCTGGAAAATATTGCTTTCTTAGTGAAATGATAATTATGTTTTCAAACCAGGAAAAAGGTAAAACTACAAAATATGTAAGTATGGGAGCACATCTCAGCCTCAGTATCCCCTTATCTTTGCCTCTTTCTAATGTATCCTTCTAAATCTAGATATGCTGTGCATACACAAGCATTTATGTATATGTATCTCCTCCCTTTTAAAATACACAAATGGCACAGTATACATGCCATTCTGAAACTTTCTTTTTTTAATATTTAATAATGTATCTTGGTAGTTACTTCATATCAGTCAATATAGATCTGCCTTATTCTGGGCTGAGACCATCCGTTTTTAAAGAGCATAAATAGTGCTCTGATGTTCTCATCTCTTAGGATTTTAAAAGTGGTACCAAAGGCAGGAATTTAGTCCGACATGCCAATCCAGATTAGAGGGAAAGGAACTCAGAAGACGGACGTCCTCAGCTCTGATGGGCTGCAAGTCTTTGATGCCCCTTCTCCTCCTCCTTTTTTCCAAATCCTTCCAACAATTCTGAACATACCTCTAAGTTCTGTTTATCTTACACTCCCAGATAAGTCTCTTTAGAAGTTGGTGGTCCACTTAAGCCAAGCCACAGCCATGTTATGGCCCCTGAGACACAGCATAGCATTGTAAGGGCCCAGAAGAAAACATACCATAAAATCAGGCAAAGCTGGATATTTGCAAATAACAACAAAACAAAAGAAAACAAAAAACCCTCTCATTTGGGTTAAAACAATGCTCCTTGATTTCATTTATTTTTGAGCTACTGAACTGGATTAAGCATATTTTCATTTTTTCTAATTTAGCAGTTTAAGATTTAAATCTGTCATCCTATAAATGAGGCTGCACCAAATGAATCTCTGTAATTATTGTGGGTTGCTGTGACCCCAAATTTGCCCTTCCATTATGTTGGACTGACATTGAGACCATTGTGGACCAAATGCCAGTAATCTTTCTAAAACCAATGCAATCAGCATGTGTTGAGATACAGCTTCAACAAGTAGCCAGTGATTCCTAACTTTCTGGAGTTAATATACTCTGCTGTTGGGTTTCAACATCCTCTCTCATTGCAAGCACTGTTGGGGGCTACACCTAGGTACTGAGAACTTTTGAGTATTGCTTCAGACCCTTTGGGGTCATTAGAGATATCTGGGGGTTAAATGCTGGGGGATACCTGTTATCAAGATGTGTTCTCTTTCTCAGCACAGTATTTAGGACACTTGGTTGGTAAATGGTCCTTTGAAAAGCCTCTGGACTTTAAAACAGTTCTCCCGGGAGTGACTCTGCAGCATTGCTTTGTAAGAGTTAAGGAGACACCACCAGTGCTTGCGTCCACAGAGAAATGTTAGATGTTTTGTGCCCTGTTAGGATGTTCACAAGCTGACCTTGATTTGCAGCTGACGTCCCTATTGGCCTCAGAAGCTTCAATCACACCTTGGCTGGGAACAACTGTAAATCAGGTACCACTGGCAGGTTGCTCTATAAGCTTTCCTGAGCAGTATTTCAATTTACCTTTAGAACCTTGCTTCTATTTAACTTTTTGGGGCCTTGAAAGCATTAATGTAGCTTCTGAAAGGGTCCAGTCCAAAGGAGGAGGACCGGAGGTGCCAGAATCACACACAAAAAATGTGTGGCTCTGTTCTCTTGCCTCCCAGGCTTCTACCACCAGTGATCCAGAAGAATGCGTTCCCTTCTTGGAACTGTTCTGAAGACTTTGGCCTCTAGTTTCTACTTTTGTGTTTGGCTGGTAACTGCTCCCCAAACCAGGTCAGATTGGCCTTTCTGAAAGGCAAATATGGGATGTAGTGCCATTTTTTTTGTGTGCCCTTAAGCTAGGTACTAACAGTTTCTTCATCCATGAAATAAACATGATAATGATGGTACAGCCTGGGGAAATAAATTGGGTGATGCCTGTAAAGGGCTTGGCACAGTGTTATCCAATTATGAGAACTCAGTAAATAGTGGCCACTAATATTAGGAAAGAAGGTCGATTTCGTGGCTACCCGAATAGGGTGATTTTAGTTGAACCTTGTCTAAAAGAGGACATCTCTCCTGACTCTGTAATACTTGAAATTCTGTAGCTAGAAGTTCACTCCTTCAAAATCAAAATGTCTTGATAAGTGTCAACACGTCTGTGAGAGAGAACAGTCAGGCAAGACATGATCTACATATTAATGAGAATACACTAATCTTAATAATAGATTTTGATAAGAAGCAATGAGGGCCCTGAGAAGTTTGGGGAAGAAAAAGAGTTCCTAGTGGGCACAGGAACAGAAAAGATTAAGGCTTGGGACACTACAGATAAACTTCCTTTACTTTGGAATTCTATATAGAGCTCTTCTGTTTCCTTGAATTATGTGTCCCTTTGGAAAGAAATGTCACCGAATGACCATATGTATTTAGTCCCACGGTTCTCTCTCTCCTTTATTAGTCACTCATTAATTCCTTTGCTTCAGTGAGAGCAAGACTGGAAACTGTGTGAGGGAGGAACCCCAGATATAGTCTTATTACCACATGTATAATGCCACAACGCTGTAATAAATACTTGTATTTGAGCAAAGGTAAGTAGGCACAATATTTTATAAATCTTTCTCGCTCTCATTATATATCATTATAAATTATATATATATAATTGAATATACTTAACTGAGTATATATGAATATATATTTGTATATATAACCATATATGTATACTTGAAAATGTCACATAGTTGAAAGTGTATACCCTTGATATTTTCATTCTGATGAGTATGTTCATTCAGAAGAGAACTTGTAGTGTTTCTAATTAAATGTATTTATTTTACCAAGAGAAATTTAATGGCCAAAATGGAGAAGTTACTCCCTCTAGATCACAACTAAATATGGTGGTGCAGGGACTAAATACGGAGTCTTTTGTTCCAAAATGATATTGACTATTGTTAATGTAAGACACATCTAAACTTGTATGGAATTTTTATAAGAATTTATTTGAGCCAAACTGATGACAACAGTTTTGTAGCTGCTTTTATGCATTTGAAATTAAGGAGGGAATGTAAGGAAGATTACATAGAGGTGGGAGAAAACAAGGCAGGGGTTGGATTACAGGAGAGTTAACAAGATTATTTGCTCTCTTGAGAGTTAACACCCCCTTCATGGGTAACTACTGGCCTTTCAAGGATGTATTAACCCAGATGCACAAGAACAAAAGACAGGCTGGCTTAAAACCTTTCACTAAAGAAGTTATATGCCTGGGGGGTGACTCCCTACCATGAACTGCCCAGTTGGGGATTTATGGTCAGATCACCCTGTGAGGTTACTTTCCATAGAACCCCCTTTTTTGTTCACACTATGCAGAACTCGGTATAGCCAAGTAGCCATGAATGCCTGGGATAGCCAGGCTTGTTCAATACATACCTGCAGATTTTATCTGGAGCCAAATACTAAAAAAGACACAAGTCAATTGCATTAAATTATATTTCCTAAAATGAATCTGTGTGGTTAGAAGTCAGATTAGTGGTTACTCTTTGGGGGAAAGAATGTCATGCCTGGAAAGGGTCATGAAGGGAACTTCTGGGATGTTGGTAATTCCGTCTCTTGACCTGGTGCTGGCTACATGGATTAATTTGTACAATAAAAATAATCTAACTGTATACTTAATGATTTGTGTATGTATTTTACTCTTTAGTTTAAAAAGTTTACTTAGAAGTGTGTAGACTGGCTAGGTGCCATCTATGTAAGACTTTGAGGTGCTATATTTTACCCACAGGAAAATAAGAATTGAAAGAAATAATGGTAGGGCAGAGGTTCACATTTTAGAAAAGGCATATTTAATCCTCTACTTTTGTCCTTTAATTCTCTCCCAGAAGAGAAGAATTATCTTCTCTTCTCCAAAATAAGCATATTTATTTAAGAAATATTACAGGTGAAAATCTACCCCATGGGCATCTTTTGCCCAAATTGCATGGAAAAACAGGTGTTAGTAGGGTTTTTTTAATTTTAATTTTTTATTAGTTTCAGGTGTACAAAACAACATAATAGTTAGACATTTACACCCCTCACAAAGTGATAATCCCCCCAATCTACTATCCCTCAGATATTGTATATGAGCTGTTACAATACCACTGACTATATTCCCTATGCTATACTTTACATCCTGTGACTATATATATATATATAAAATTATATATATAAATTTATATATATAAATTTATATATATATAAAATTATAGTTGGCATTCAATATTATTCTACTTCAGCTTTAGATGTACAGAACTGTGGGGTCAGGCATCTACACAGTCTATGAAGTGATCCCCACAATAAGTCCAGTACCTGTATGGCACTCTACATAATCTTTACAACACTACTGATTATATTTCCCATACTGTATTTCATATCCCCGTGACTATATAGTGGCTACCAATTTATACTTTCTAATCCCTTTACCTTCTCCCCCATCCCCACCCCTCTCCCATCTAACAACCATCAGTTTTTTCTGGTTATCACTGTGAGCCTAGGGTTAGAAACACTTTGGTCACTGTATAACCTCTTCCATGCCCTTATCAGATCTTTCCACTGCAGGCCTTAAAGAGGATGATAATTCCTCCTCAGGACCTTGCAAGGTCATTGCATGTGGGTGGAGGAGGGGTGGAGGTGCCAGACACACAGCCATGAGTTGAGCAGAGCTATTTCAGATGTTCAGCATGTTTCTACACTTCTGCTCCTCACAGTGTGAAAAGCAGATACAGGGCAGGTCCAAGCATATTTTTCTTGAAATGAATGTTAGCACAGAAGGGAGTGGGAATTAATAGNTTGGCAGCTCAGCGGCAGCTCAGCTCAGGCCAGGCATCAAACCGCTGTTGCTCAGAGCTCAAACTCTTGAGCGAGCTCTTAACCAACTGAGCCACTCAGCCGGCCCTGGGGCATATTTTATAATGTACATAAGTAGTATAACAGTACGTGTGTATGATTCATAAATAAATTAATTTACATATATCATATATAAAGATTTGTGGCGGATGCACTAAACTTTTTTTTTTCCTGAAAGGAAAAATATTTGGAGAGCCTGGATTTCAACCAATTTTAATTTTTGATAAATAAAAAATAATTGTGAAGGTAAATAGGCCATAAAAATAGTGTATTAAAAAACCCAGTTGTAAATTATTTTGTTAGGGTTATTTGACCTTGTGGATTATTTATAGTTTTAGATTATCTGGGGCCACTGTTCTCCTGCATCAAAACAGGTACTGGAAAGGTGATTCAAGAAGAGACGTCTGCTTCATGTGGGTTTGACTTTCGTAACCTTGCTTCTTCTGGTACCCTGGTAGTAATAATAGCTATTATTATATATTTTATATTCCAGATACCATGATAAGCATTTTAAATTGCATCTCATTTAATCCTCACAATGGCTCTGCAAAGCTGTATTAATAACTCCATTTTATACACAAGGGAATTGAAATTGCCCAAGATTACCCAGATAGAATTTAGACTTTGATCTTTCTGACTCTTAAATTCACTACTTTCTTGTTTGGTAATGGTGTTAAACATTTCAAATATATTTGCTAAAATATTAATTTCATAAAAATCAAGGTGTTTTCCTCTTCTTTAAAACCATTAAAATGGAGGCCACAATACAGATTTCATCTAAATCTTATCACAAAACTTCTAAAGTGCTCATATAAGAGATTGTTTTAAGAAATTATGTTTTATACCTTTTTTCCTCCTCTTTAAATAGAGATAAAATTAATTGCTAAGTTTCCCTAATTAACATATTTTATGCACAATTATATCACCCTTGAGACTTTAAAATTAATAAATGTTAAATTTTTATAAGTAGCTTACCAGAAATTGGTAATTTTGCTATTTGATATAGAAAAATTATGGATATAAATTATACTAATTAGTTTTGTTACATAATTCCAATTTGTCCCACCAGTTTCTACTAGAAATTGAATGCAGTACTTTGTCAAACAAAAGATATTGCTTTTTAATGTTAGGTGAAAAATGCAAACAAATAGGATACAGAAATAAGTCTAATAGTTATGCGTGAAACAAGATTTACTAATTTAATCTAGCTTTATAAAATACAATTATATAAAATAAATTACAAGTCATAGATTTAAATATTTTTAACTGAAAACAGATGAAGGGAAATTTTAGAAAATGACTAATCACACAGAAAAGAAATTTCAGTGAAGAAAAAAAAAAAGATTAAATTTGGCCACTGGGTGTCAATCTTGATCCATATTCACAAGTAGTTGTGGAAAGAAATCTTCAATGATTTCAGCTTTTCTTCACAATTCTCTCTCCAGAGAGTTAGGGGAGCAATTTTATTTAATAGGTAACACAATAACACATTTTCTCTCTTGAAGTTTTTGTGATTCGTCTTTCACCACCATGAAGATTTTAATTTTCAGAAAATCTGAGGAGAAAAAAAAAAAACTAAAAACAGCAGCAACTTTAACAAAAATAAACTGACATTTGTACTTTTAAAAATCTTCTTAGGGGACAGCCGAGTGGCTCATTGGATGAGTTGGCTTGGGACGCCAGCTCTGAGCAGCAAGGCCACCGGTTTGGATCCCACATGAGGGCCAGTGATGCTGCGCCCTCTAAAGCTAAGATGGTGAACAACAGCTCAACCTGGAGCTGGGCTGCCGTGAGTTGCTGGCGATGGCATAGGCTGCAGTGGGGCTGGCCGGCAGCCAGCGTGAGCTGCCAAGAGCCGCTCCAATGGCCAGTGACCGATCTGCCTCAGCCGGGAAGAGCACAATGATCACAATACCAACATGGGCCAGTGAAGCGACATCCTCCACAACTAGACTG
>NW_017732633.1:261700-269610 GCF_001890085.2 Hipposideros armiger | reverse complement strand
AAATAATTATCTTGAAGTGTAGTAGGAATTCTTTCAATTTCACTTTCCCTCTTTTGGTTGAAATAAGAAAAACATTAATTAAAAAAAATAAGAAAAAATAATGTATGCAGTGAAAAATGCTCTCTTTACATAGTTTGAAGCATTTAGAAATGGCAAGACCCTTGACAACATTTTAATTTAATTCATATAATCATTCACTGTCTTTGGCTCCTTATTTTATTTTCAGTTTTATTGACGTATTATAAGCAAATAAAATTGTAATATATTTAAATTGTATAACATGATGATTTGATATACATATACATTGTGGAAGGCTTCCCCCCATTGAGTTAGTTAACACATCCATCATCTCACGTTTCCTTTTTTTTTTTTTTTTGGTGAGAATGTTTAAGCTCTACTCTCTTAGCAAAATTCAGTTATACAATACAGTGTCATCAACTATTGTCACCATGTTATACATTAGATTATTATATCCTCAGACCTTATTGATCTTATAACTAAATGTTTGTACCTTTTTCTCAATGTCTTCCTATTTTCCCCCACTCCACCCCAGCCCTTTGCAACCACTTTCCTACTTTCTGTTTCTATGAATTCAACTTTTTCTGAGAGGAGAAAACTAAAACAAAGGGACAAATGAGAATACTATAGTCATTAATGTGAATGGCTGGTATAAATGAGACCCAAGTATTGGCTCAGTACTTACTTTGAGGCTCAGAGAATAAATATTTCTTTCCAGAGAGTGATATTGGGAAACTTTTTTTAAAAATGTGCTCTTAGAAGCACTTCCATTGAAAAGATTCCGGTGCTACTACTCCCGTCTGCAAGCACATTCCAGCACTATCTCTAGTTCAGAGAGCTGAGAGTCAGAGTTAAAGAGAGATTTTAGAAAATAGGAATTTTTTCCCTTTTGCTGTAATTCAACCTGAGGGCTTTTCATTTAAGTTGTCATTCCTGGAGGAAAGCAAAAACCTACCTCCAAACCTGATAATGCTTCCTTGGCCTGCTGCAGATAAGAAAGCTTTTGCGATAAAGGATTGAGTTGATTTTGATTTAGCTTAAAATTATTCCAGTGAATTTGTTGTCAAAGGAGATAGACATACATTTCATATAATATTTATGTTTTCAGTAATTAGTACACAACATTTTTATATGTTTACCATTGTTGTCAAGGAATAAAATCTTATTAAATATCACCATAAGTTATTTCCATGGTATATGTATAAGTGAGACTGATTAATTAATGAGCTGACTATTTTTTAACTACCACAGACTTGTGGACATTACTCCTTTCTCTTATTGTGTTGTTTAAAAAGTCATTTACTTGTACCTAAAGAGATCAAAAGATAAGAATATCTGAAGAGTCTCCCTTCTCTCCTCAAACTGTGGCCCACATAGTTGAGCCTGCTCAGTGTTGTCCCATGTAGTGTTCTTTTAAAAATAAGCACGTAAATTCATTATCAACATTTGAAAATTGGGTATTTCTCATAAAAATCTGAATTTCTGGCTTCTGTTACAAAATTAGGGGCTGGTAATACCAAGACTAACTTCTCCCAGGACAACAATCGGCTGAAGCTGAACAGTAGCTAAATTACATACTTTAGGACAATGTGGGTTTAAAAAAAAACATGACCCATATTAACCCATTTGTGTTACCATGCTGGGCCCTGTATGCCTCTGAGTTTCAGACTCTTGTTTGAGGAAGGAATTGGATTGGATAAGATAAGATTTGGAAGGGAGCAAAAGATTTTTTGGTGCTGTTGTCCAGAAGTCTAGAGGGACCGTAGAGCTTCACAGTCAAGAGTATAGACTTTGATTCGGACAGTCAGTGCTCTAATCTCTGCCCTGCCATTGCCTAGGTCTTGGAATTTGGGACAAACTGCTTCCATGTTCTTAAACTGTTTTCTCTTGTGTAAGTGGGGATAATAACATCTCTCTCACAGGGTTGTTGTGAGAAGTACTAGAGAGCAATCATTCCCAGTACAAAAAGTTTTGCTAATCAAGAAAACCTCTAGTTACTTTTATTTATTTATTTATTTTATATTTTATTTTTTTAATTTTAGTATTGTCAGTATACAATCTTATATTGGTTATATTAGTTTCAGGTGTACAATATAGTGATTCAACATCTTTATACCTTACAACGTGATCACCCCATTAATTCTAGTAATCTTGTTACCATGCGAACTTCTCACTACATTATTGACTATATTCCCCTTCTCCTTTTCACCTGCCCCCCACCCCCTCCCTTCTGGTAACTACCCCTTTGATCTCTGTTTTGTTTTAAGATTCCACATATAAGTGAAATCATATGGTATATGGTATTTGCCTTTCTCTGCCTGACTTTTACTTAGCATAATACCTCTAGATTCATCCATGTTGTCACAAATGGCAAGATTTCATTCATTTTTATTGAAGCATAATATTCCATTGTGTGTGTGTGTGTGTGTGTGCGCGCGCGCGCGTGCGCGCGTGTGTGTGTGTGTGTGTGTGTGTATCACTAGGCCTAATTTTGTACTGAGCTGAAATGTAATAGTGTATACAGTTTAGCTCTGCTGTTTTGTGAAATGTACCAAGTTTTTTTTTTTTTTTTACTCTGAGTATTTCCTTAGGGACTGGGTTCTATTAGTCACAAAAGCCATCTGTAGAGATGAGATGTTGTGGCTACATTTTGTCTAATATTCAGTTCCATCTCCATAGATAGGCATTATTAGCTGGGGGTGTGAGCTGCTGTGGGCTGCCATGAGCCACCGTGAGCAGCTGTCCAATGGCCAGTGACCAATCTGCCCTAGCTGGGAAGAGTGCAATGATCACAATACCAACATGGGCCAGTGAAGCGACATCCTTCATAATTAGACTGAAGAACAAAAAGACAGCAACTTGTCTGTTCCCCCTCCCCAATTCCCCAGTAAAAAAATAACAAAACAACAACAAAAAACAAAAACATGTCTATGACAATATGATAAGCATTTCAAGTGTGCTTTACACAGTAGATCTCATTTGGTCATACCAAAAACCCCTGAGGTGGATATTATTATTATTCCTACTTTATGGGTCAGTAAGAGAATCTATAACAGTTATGAATTTTTCCATAACAACTTGTCACATTGTTTTGATATTTGAAATGAAATTGAACCTATTTCTGAATTCCTGGTTGCCAAGATCAATAAACAATTCAATATGAACAACTCACCTGCCCTTGGCTTGCACAAGAACGCTTGGCCTTATGGACAGCATGGGAAGGGCTGGGCTTTTGAACTATAGTAGTCACCATTATCAATCCACTCCGCCCTCATTTGATGCCCCTGTCATGCCCTGATCCTTCACTGTTTGGCTCCAGATAGACCACAGAGAACTCCTTCACGGAAGTCATCTCACATTTCTGTTTGGCCATGGAAAGCCCCACTGTGTTCCCAAGGCTCTTGACCTCCACAGGCATCCGGGTGCCCAGCCCTTCCTCAACATTCTGGGCACTGCAAGAAAGCTAGTGGAGGCTTTCCTGCCTCATAGGATCCTATCTCCCTCCTCTCCCAGTCTTGGAGTCCAGGTGAACCCTCCTTTTCTTGGAGGCATAGAAGCCTTAATATCATTTTCTTCCATGGGCAGAGCCTTCCCCAAATAAAGCTTAGGAAGCACACAAAACACTGTTATCTCTCCAGGAGCAAAGGAATACAAAAGTCAGAACACAAAGACCTGAATGTATTTCTTGAATGAGGAAATGGGAAATAGCATTCTGTTTATTTTTAGGGATGAATTCACAGCAGCCCAAAAGAAACAAATTAATTATTTGTAATGCACTCTGGCGCTGTACTAGAAAGATTTCAAAGCAAGTGAGACTGCTTCTGGGAGCTTCTCTTTTCATCAGAATTAATCCACTAACCCAAAAGGATCTTGATACTTCGTAAGTCCAAAAATAAAATGACACCTTCACTGAAGAAGCTTGAAATTAGACACTATATCAGGTCTTTGATAAGTAAAGAAAAAAATTGCAATTTTTTTCTTAAAGATATTATTGGGGAATTGGGGGAGGGGAACAGTGTTGGAGAATTGGGAAGGGGACCATCCAAGTTGTTGTTCTTTAATCTTTGTTGTGGAGGGTGCCAGTCGCCATCTGGCTTCCCGTCGGCAGCTCGTGGCCTCTAAACTCAAGGTGCTGTGTTCAATCTTAGTTGCGGGTGGGCGTACCCATCATCCCATGCAGAGTTGAACCAGCAGCCTTGAACCAGCAGCCTTGTTGTTAAGAGCACAACGCTGTATCCATTGAGCCATCTGGGAGGCAGCTCAGTCAAGGTGCTGAGTAGTTGTGGGTGGGCATAGCCCACCATCAAACAGGCAATCTTGGTATTACACCAGCTGAGCCATCCTGCCACGTGTTGGCAGCTCAGCGACAGCTCAGCTTGGGGGCAGCGTCATTAGCCCGTTGCTCAGAGCTCGCGCTCTTAAGCCAACTCTCAACCAATTGAGCCACTCAGCCAGCCAAAAAAAAAAAAAAATTGCAACCTTTAATGAAGCTACTTTGAAACAGCTGACTTTTCATGGATAATTCTTTAACAACACGCCCTTCACCCTATTCCCTTTCCTTTAGATTTGTTTCTTGAGTAGTAAACGTTAGTGGCCTTTGTCATTGATTTTTATTCTAATAGTCACATACCTAGTTCTTGAACCAGAGGAATATCTTTATTCAGGAAAGGCTTACAGATTTTGGGGGACCCTTGGAAGATCTAAGGGCATCTGTAGACTCACTCTCAGCTGTGGAGACCTCAGCTATAAACATAATACATTTCAGATGGTCTCTAACTTGACTTGACCATCAGTATTAGATACATCTAATCATAGAGCTAGCCTGTTCCTCTTTGAAAATTAAAAGGTCAGGCATTTGCTGAGACTGAAGTTATTACACCTCATAAAGGACTGTAGTGGGGTCTGATGAATGGTGGTAAGAAAAGAAGGTGCACAGAAGTAAAAGTTCATACTATGTGGTGAAAAATGTAGGGTCACTCATAGAATGGATTCTGGGAAAGACTGAAAACTTCTTGACAGGAAGAGAAGAGTGGGTATCTTGGTTTCCTGGAGGACTTAGGTATTGGAACCATCAATCATAATAACTGATACTTACTGAACACTATTCCTCACAAAACCTGTATGGAATAAACACTATTATTAGTTCCATTTTGCAGATAAAGAAACTGAGTCACCAGGAGTTCATAAGCCAAGGCTGTGTTGCCAAGCTTATATAGCTGGGGCTGGGGGAGTAGAGCTGGGATTTAAGCAATGTAGCTTTAATTGTGATGATTCCCTGTGTAGGCTCATTGTCGTTATTACTGGGAGGATCTGGGGGGGAAATTGCTGAAAATACTGTCTTTCTATAACACCAGCAAGGCTCCCCTGTAAAGCACTGCTGGCCCTGGTGTTGGCAGGGCTGCCTACCCAAGCTCTTCCATGAAGCCCCTTACACTTTGTGCACAAAGGCAGCAGTAAGAGCTAAACATTTCCTTTTTTAACCTCCCCGATGGTTTATCAAGTAAAACAGTTACCTTCATCATCTCAGAGTCCAAGGGTTGAAACTTGGCTTTTTCCTAAGAGATGATTGCCTGGGAAGGTTCATAACTAAGAAAACACCTTGGCAAAGAGGTAAAAAATTGACTACTTAGTGCCCATCAGTCCAGGAGGCTCAGGACCTTTGGATTATTGACACAGTTCATTTCCTTTGGCAAGTCATAGGATTTTTGGAGACTGGCACATTTTTATTAACTGCTTTTTAAGCCACCAGACATGTGGATGTAGACTCGACATATTAAAATACAGTTATAAAATGCTGGGGCATTTTTGAGTAGAGTGACACATCCAAGAAGACAGTCATACAAGTTCATGTCCATTTTATTCAAATCACCACAAGTGTGGCTATTGACCAATCCTATTTTTCAGGCGATACCGTTTCTTAGTGCACTTTGCTCTCATAGTTTTTGCAATGCACTGAGTTTCCAATGAGAGTGTTAAGAATTAAAGTGCTATTATCTTTCACATTTGATGTTTGTGATTATTAACGATTGGTAGCATGTAATAAAGAGGGGACAACCACTGGGGTATTCACATTCTTGGCTCCTAATAATTCCATTTTATTGTAAAGTTGGGGTGTCATATCCCCAAAGTCCTTTCCAGCTTATACTTGATTTTTTCTCCTTTCTTTGTGCAAACTCTTCCCTTTGTTTACATTCTTCTTTTCTGGATTGTCACTTATTGAAACCCTTGCGATCCTTCAAGGACCAGTTTAAAAGTCATGGTGCCTTTTTGTTTTGTTTTGTTTTGTTTTGTTTTGTAAGGAGGGCGCATCTCAGTGGCCCATACCAGGATTGAACTGGCAATTTTGGTGTTATCAGCACCATCCTTTAACCAACTCAGCTGACTGGCCACCGCTATGGTGCCTTCTTTGATTGCCCTGCTCTCCTTCGCAGTCTCCCGCACTTAGCATTGAGCAGGCATCAGTCACGTGGTAGCTAGCCCAGGCTGCTTGAACTTACTGTTATATCCATATGTGTTTCACTTCACCTCCTAGATCAGGGGTTCACAGACTTCTTCTGTAAGTGGCCAGATGGTAAATATTTTAGGCTGTGTGCGTTATATGATCTCTGTCGCAGCACTCAGTTCTGCTGTTGTAGCGTGAAAGCAGCCATAGTCAGCACGTAAATGAATTAGTATAGCTGTGTTCTAACAAAACTTGGATGTGTGGTCACTGACATTTGAATTTCACATAATGTCCACATGTCATGAAATACTATTCCGTTTTTTTATTTTTTTCAATCATTTAAAATTATATAAAGTACCCTTAGCTTGTGGGCTGCACAAAAATAGGCAGCTGGTGCATTTGGCCTACAGTTTGCCACACTCTGGTTTACGATTTTTGGTCCCTGGAAGGCAAGAACCAGTCTAGACAACTGTGTGTCTATCTCATACAGTACCTGGCTCAAAACCTTTCAATAGTCCAGTCAATGTTATTTGTGGAATTAATGTGGAATAAAAAGAAGACATAGCTGCATGATTGAAAAATAGATCAGAAAATGTGAGTGGTTTATGATCCTTTCATTTATTCTCTTAATTCTTTTAGCTATAAGGAAGTTGGGAGAAACAAAAAAACAAGTGATGGATTTGGTTGTGCAACTTTATATAAACAGAGTCAACCCAATGAAATGCTGTTACCAGGAAAGGGCCTAATGGCAATCCCTTTATCTGGAGGTTTACCAAAACAAACAAACAAAAACTCCTGAGTTCATTTGGCGTATAAATGTTTTAAATTACACATTTACTTTTGAAAAGTGGGTGTGTAGGGTTTGTATCAATGTGCAGAAAAAGAGCAAGAAATTCTGAAGCTCTTAAGGACGAAAACATGCGGAGTCCTGAAGGAACTTTGCAGTCTATGTTGGTCACTTTTCAGTTTATGTTGACCACTGGATAGATTTTCTACTATACAAGAAGTAGGGTAAAGCTGGCTCTCTATTGTCGACCTCCATTTCTTTTTTTCCTATTGTTTGAATTTTTTTGATTGTGGTAAAATATACTTACTTAACATAAAATTTACCATTTAAATAATTTTTAAGTGTAAAAGTCAGTGGCATTAAGTACATGCACCGTGTTATACAGCCATCACCACTACCATTGCCAAAATTTTTCATCATCCCCAACAGAAACTCTGTACCCATAAGCAATAACTCCTCATTCCCCTCTCCCCACAGACTCTACTAACCACCACTTTATTTTCTGTCTCTATGAATATGACTACTGTGGGTGCCTCATATAGGTGGAATCATATAGCCTTTGTCCTTTTTGGTCTGATTTATTTCACTAAGCATAGTGTTTTCAAGGTTCATCCATATTTTAGCATGTGTCAAAGCTACATTCCTTTTTATGGCTGAATAATA
>NW_017732633.1:256417-260235 GCF_001890085.2 Hipposideros armiger | reverse complement strand
CCCCATGATTGTTTTGCACCTACCAATTTGTACTTCTTAACCCCCCTCTTTTTCACCCACTCCCCAACTCCCCTCCCTTCTGGCTACTATCATCAATTTGTTCTCTGTATCTATGAGTTTGTTTCTGTAGTGTATATTTGTTTATCTTGGTTTTTAGTTCTCCCATATAAGTGAAATCATGCAGTGTTTATCTTTGTCTGACTTATTTCACTTAGCGTAATACCCTCTAGGTCCATCCATGTTGCAGATGGCAAGGTTTCATTCTTTTTTATGGCTGAGTAATATTCCATTGTATATATGTACCACTTCTTGGTTTTTTTTAAAGATTTTATTCGGGAATTGCGGGAGGGAACAGCGTTGGGGAATTGGGGAAGGGGAACAGAAAAGTTGCTGTCCTTTTGTTCTTCAGTCTAGTTGTGGAGGACGTCACTTCACTGGCCCATGTTGGTATTATGGTCATTGCGCTCTCTGGCTGAGTCAGATCTGTCGCCAGCCATTGGACGACAGCTCACGACTGCTCATGACAGCTCACGACAGCTCACAACTGCTCACGCAGACAGCTCATGCTGGCTGCGGGTACTCACGGTAGCTCACGGCACCCCACTGCAGCCCCATTAAGGCCTACGCTGTCACTGGCGACTCACAGCAGCCCAGCTCCAGGTCGAGTCATTTTTCACCATCTTAGCTGTAGAGGGCACAGCATCACTGGCCCATGTGGGATCCGAACCAGCGGCCCTGCTGCTCAGAGCTCATGCTTCCAAGCCAACTCTTAACCAACGAGCCACTCAGCCAACCCTATGTACCACTTCTTTATGCATTCATCTATTGATGGACACTTAGGTTGCTTCCATATCTTGGCTATTGTAAATAACGCTGCAATGAACATATGGATGCATATGTATTTTCAAATAGTGTTTTCGGTTCCTTCAGATAAATATCCAGAAGTAGTTACTGGATCCTTTTTTGTCTCTTGTTATAGCCTTGGTTTTAAAGTCTATTTGTCTGGTGTTAAGTGTTGCTACCCCAGCTTTTTAATTTTTTTTTCTATTTTCATGAAATATCTTTTTTCATCCCTTTACTTTCAGTCTCTGTGTGTCTTTTGATCCAATATGAGTCTCCTGAAGGCAGCATATGTAAGGGTCTTGTTTTCTTATCTATTTAGTCACCCTATGTCTTTTAATCCATTTACATTTAAAGTAATTGTTTGATAGGTATGTAGTTATTGCCATTTTATTATTTATATTTTTGATCTTAGTTTTTTCTTCTTAAAGAAGTTATTCCTTATAATACTGTTTTAGTGGTGATTAACTCCTCCAGCTTTTTTTGTCTGGGAAGCTCTTTATCTGTCCTTCAATTCTAAATGACAGCCTTGGTAGGTAAGAGTAATCTTGGTTGTAAGTTCTAGTTTTTCATCACTTTGAATATTTTGTGCCAGTCTTTTCTGGCCTGCAAAGTTTCTGTTGAAAAATCAGCTAATAAGCTATGGAAACTCCCTTGTAGATAACTAACTGCTTTTCTCTTGCTACTTTTAAGATTCTCTCTTTGTCTTTAACGTTTGGCATTTTAATTATGATGTGTCTAGGTGTGGGCCTCTTTGGGTTCATCTTGTTTGGGACTATCTGCACTTCCTGGGCTTGTATATCTATTTCCTTTGTTAGGTTAGGGAAGTTTTCAGTCATTATTTCTTCAGCTGGGTTTTCAATTTTTTGCTATCTGTCTTCTCCTGGTACCCCTATGATGTGAATGTTGGTATGTTTGATATTGTACCAGAGGCCCCTTAAACTGTCCTCATTTTTTTTTATTCTTTTTTCTTTTTGCTGTTCTGATTGGGTGTTTTCTCCTACCTTATCTTCTAAATCACTGATTCGATCCTCTGCTTCATCTAATTTGTTGATTCCCTCCAATGTATTCCTCATTTCAGCAATTTTAGTCTTTATTTTTGACTAGTTCTTTTTTATGTTTCCTATCTTCATTTTTATGTTTCCTATCTCTTTGTTGAAGTTCTCCCTGAGATGATTGAGCATCCTTATAACCAGTGTTTTGAACTCTGCATCTGGTAAATTGCTTATCTCCATTTTGTTTAGCTCTTTTTCTGGAGCTTTGTTCTGTACTTTTATTTGGAAAATGTTTCTTTGTGTTCTCATTTTAACTGCCTTCCTGTGTTTGTGTCTATGTATTAGGTAGAGCTGCTATGTTGCCTCATTTTGGTAGAGTGACCTTGTGTAGTAGGTGTCCTGTGGGGCCCAGTAACACAGTCTCCCTGGTCACCTGAGCTGGGTGCTCCAAGTGTGTCTCTTGTGTGTGCCCTCCTATTGTAGAAGAGCCTTGGTTGCTGTTTTCATATCAGTGGAAGGGATTGACCCTCAGGCTGATTTGTCGTGAGGACTGGCTATAACCACAGTGGAGAAGCTGTGTGTGGGGCTGACCCTATGGAGCAAGATTCACTTTAACAGGGCTCTGGTGCCTGCAGAGTCTTCACTTTGGGTATGTCATTTGTGGAGGTGTTTGGGTGGTGCTCTGGTGTGGTCTGAAGCTGCCCATTGGGTGTGTTGGATTTGGGGCCCCATCGGGAGGGGTTCTGATGGAGGCCAAGATCAGCTGCTTCCTTTGCCCTGCCCAGGGCCATTTGGTATGAGCTACAAAGTGATTTGCAGATGGTTGCTGGGTTTAGAGGTGCCAGAGGCTAACCTGCAAACTGAGGCTGGCTACTGCTAGTGCAGGCTTAGGGCTGCTTAGCAAGAAGTACAGGGCATGCAGAGGCCAGATGCTGCTTGTTTGGATTTTGTGAGCCTTTAAGAGATTTTAAGAAAGTCCCCAGTAGAAGCCAAGATGGGCCATTTGTATGGAAAAGCCAGTGTAAGTGGCTTGGGTGGGTCTGCTGTTTGGGTGAGGTGGGGCCTCAGGGAATCACCAGGGCAGGCCACTGGTATTAGCTAGGTTGTTAGAGACTCAGGCATGGCACCAACCTGTGAGTGCAGGCTGGGTAGTGGGAGGGCTCAACAAAGGAACAATGTCTTCTGCCAGCACTTCTGTCTGAGAGAAATCTGCCGCTCTAGCCTTTGCCCTGAAGCCAGACAATTCAGTTCCTCTCCATATGTCCCTGATGCCTTTTATGCTGCTGCCTCAGCCCTGGAGCTCAGGGCAAGTGAGTCCATCAGCAAGTACGTAAGTCGGTGTGTGGGCCCTTTAAGAGAATCACCTGCGACCCCAGATGCCCTCCATCTCCTCAGTCACAGTCTCTGCTGGTTTTCACAGCCAGAAGTTATGGGGATTTCTTTTCCTGGCACTGGACCCTGGGGTTAGGGAGCTGGTGTGGGGCTGAGACCGCTTGCTCCTTAGGGGGCCCTCCACATTCTAGATATGCTTCCCAGTTTTTAACCACCACACATTTGTGCAGGACCAGCTCGTTCCATACCTCCACCACTCCTACAAGTCTCAGAGTGGTTTCTTCTGTATATCCTTAGTTATAGGACTTCTGTTCAGCTAGACCATAGGTGGTTCTCAATGATGGTTGTTCTGTAGTTCAGTTGTAATTTTGACATGGTTGTAGAAGGAGCCAAATATAACGTTTACCTACTCTGCCTTCTTGACCCTGGGTTGGTCAAGGATGGTCACCCTTCAGAAGAAGGGGCCTAAAAGGGGGCTATTTTAATGATAGGTTAACCCAGAGGCACAGAAACCATGAACAGGGCTTTGCTCAAGGCAAAGATAAGCCTTTTACTATGGAAGTTATATGCCTGAGGTGTGACTACCATCCATGACCTTCCCAGTTAGGAATTTATGATCAGATCACAGTTCTTAAGGTATGAAGAGTAAGA
>NW_017732633.1:237014-256162 GCF_001890085.2 Hipposideros armiger | reverse complement strand
TCTCTCTCTCTCTCTCTCTCTCTCTCTCTCTCTCTCTCTCTCTCTCTCTCTCTCTCCCTCTCCAAACACACACAGACACACACACAAACACACGGATACAGCTTAACAAACAGCACATATAATGCATGTTCCTCTGCAAACTGATTTATTGAACATTTTTATGAAGATAAAAATAATGTTTAATGTTTATGATAAACGAATCCTTTACATTTCTAGTAACTGAAATCACATGGCAGTTAAGTTAACGTCAATTTATATACAGAGGATTTTATGAAAGGCAAATAAAGTTTTTTTAAATTTTAATTTGTAAGGTCCTAGTTCTAATACTTTTCCTCTTCTGTTATAACTTGGGCAATTATCTAATTATTAGTTGAAGATGCTATACAAACAAGAAGGGAAAATAGAGAGAAGCCTTCCCATGACTGGTTAGTGAAGACACAAACTCAGATGAAAACCAGCCAACTCTGTGGCCCTAACGTATAGAAAATACCCTTATCTTTATCTGCCTACTGGAAGGGGCTATGCTGGAAGAAAAGAATTTGCATGTCTCTCTTCTAGGACGTCCAATTTTCCAATTTGAGAAATAGTAAGGTTTTTGACTGTAAAGAGTCACATAAGTAGTAAGTCAGTTTTAAAGAATGAACTTTGGAGCTACTTTGTTAAAAAGTTTTCTGTCAACTATTACCACGGTCAGTGAAATCAGATGGCAGCAGGATCAATGTACCTCTGCTAATCACCCTCCTAAACATTGTTAATGATAGGTTGTATTTTTATTTTTATCCTAATCCTAATTAAAAAATTTTTTTTCTAGTTAGTCTAATTTGCCTTTCAGGTTGAGGTATTTCTAGACTTAAATATTATTTTTATAATATGCTGACAGAATGTACAAATTCTGAAGCGTATTGGTACAATTTTTTTCCTTTTTAAAAAAATTATTTATTTTTCTGGGGGGAACAGTGTGTTTTTCCAGGACCCATCAGCTCCAAGTCAAGTAGTTGTTTCAATCTAGTTGTGGAGGGCGCATCTCAGTGGTCCATGTAGGGACAGAACCGGCAACCTTGGTGTTATGTGCACTGTGCTCTAACCAACTGAGCTAACCGTGGCCCCAGTACAATCTTATTTAAACTATTTATAATATATCATCCAAATATTGTTTCGCAGTATATTCAAATATAGTGTGTTATTCTTTTTGTGACACATTTGTTACTAAAGAAGATCTTGTAACAGTAAGGTGCCCTGAAATCATTAGGCACATGTTATGCTTTCAGTTGGAAAAATAGAATTTTGGAAAGCTTGTATCTGTGACTGGGAGCTCGATAGCTTAACAACACTTAAAGACTTTTTTGGATGAGTTTTGTGGTGATGTTAGCCAAAGTGATTTGAAAAAATTCTTTGATGAAATGTATCAGCTTTTGGAAAAACTGTACAAGAGTGCACTGATATCATCTAAATCACCAGTGCATAATGTCACAAAATCCATTCAAAGTGAAAGATAGGCCAATGAATTTCAATATTACTGAGGATGAAATCTCATTGATATGGTTTCAGATTCCATATTGAAAGTAACCTTTAAGAAACTACAACTTGAGTTTTGGCATAGTATCAGAGAATAGTCACAATTATACGAAAAAAATTTAAAAATTAAAACAACTGTTTATAGGCATTGGAGAGCAACAAGACACCTAGCACTTGAGAGACCAATATCCAAGAAAGAAGGGGGAAAGCTTGAGGTAAGCCCGAAAGTCTCTGCTACTTTTCTCCTTAAGGCATTTCTAATGTGTAAACTGCATTGAACTAAGATGTCTAATATGAAGTGGGTGCTAAAATGTTAAAAGATGAATCAGAGCTTTTGGTGGTATCATGGTGCTGGTGAGATAAACACTGGAGTTCAGGCCACCAAGGAGGAGTGGTCTTGGAAAATATGGAGTATTTTCCATCAAGATACCTGAAGGGCTACAGCCTAGTGGTAGGAATATACAAGATGAGCCTGGGATGTCTTCTAGAGCCAGAAAGTAAGGAATGCTCAAAAGAAAAGAACAAAACCCCCCCAATTATAGGTATATGGCAAAGGGACATAGGAACCAACTGAAAGAGCTCCCAATGACCAAAGCTAGAACAACTTGAGCAATAAAATAACTAATATTGAATTATAACCCAAACTATAAAATATCCATAATTCCATATTGATATAAACAAATTATTGAATAAGTAAATAAACAGGGGTGAATAGATAAATCTACCATGCAGAAGAGTTCTCTCGCTTTATCCTCAGGAGGTAGAGTATAAAACTTCCTACTCCTTGACTGTGGGCTGTGCCTAATAACTTCCTTGTAAAGAGTAAAGAATGAAAAGGAGGAAAAGGAGTGATTACTGTGGAGAAACCTGACAGCTCAGGTGATCAAGATGAACATCAACATGATAAGTCATGTTAATAGTATGTACTCTTGATATAATGTGAAGAAAATGGCCCTTTACCTCTGTAGTGTTGCTCCCAAAACCCATTACCCCAGTCTAATTATGAGAAATACATCAGACAAATCCCAGTTGAGGGGCATTATACAAAATACCTAACTACTGCTCCTCAAAACTGTCAAAGCCACCAAAAATAAAAACTGTCCTCAAAACTGTCACAACCAAGAGGAACCTAAGGAGACATGATGACTACATATCATGTGTATTCTGGAAGGGATCCGGGAACAGAAAAAAGACATTCGGTAAAACTAAGGAAATCTGAAAAAAGTATGGACTTTTAGTTCATAATAATGTATCAATATGGCTAACTTATTGTTGCAAATGTAGCATACTAAGGTAAGTGGTTAATAATATGCTAAAATGTGTGTGAGATATATGGGAGTTCTCTGTACTTTGAAATTGTTATGGAAATCTATTCTACAGTTAAAAAGTTTATTTAAAAAAGATTTCAAAGAGTACAGTTTATTGGAGGAGATATGAGTGTAATCAAAGAATTTATACTATGTGGCAAGAATCCTAATGAAGGTAAGTGTTTTGGGGAAAGGAATTAGAAAAAACAAAGAGGACTCTGGGAAAGGTGGAGGAGATTGTACCACAAAGGAGAAAACATTTGACCTGAGGCTTGAGGGGAAAATAGCAGCTGGTCAACCAGAGAGAAGAGGGGAAAGAAGTACTCTTCTTGCTTTGTTTGCATTTACCAAAACATCACTGAAGCATGCGAACCGATATGCATCTACTCCATTTTGAAATGCTTCCTGGCATACCCCATCTGTTTCTCTTGACCGAACTCTGAGCTATGGAATTATAGTCCTTTGTCCACTAGATTGTCCAGTTATTAGGAAGATGAAATTAGCAGAAGTGGTTTTTAAACAAACTTTATTATTCTATTCTAGACCTAAAGGTCTGAAATCCAGTGTAAAGATGTCATTGTCACAAACCATTTGATTGTACTATATCAATGTTTCCTGATCTTAAACTAGTGAAATTTGATGGCAGATAATTCTTTGTGGTGGGGGGGTTATCTTGTTCATTGTCAGATATTTAGTAGCATCCCTGGTCTCTACCCACTAGATGAAAGTAGAACACACACACCCCCCCCGCCCCGTAGCAACAGCCAAAAAGGTCTCCAAGTATTGACAAATGTCCCCCATGAAACATTAGAGAAATACTGATCCTTTAAGAACTCAGATTGCAAAGTTAGTGGTAGGCCCTAAAGGCAAGTACTGCCATGAAGTTAAAACTCTGAAATACCTTGAGGCTGCTTCCCATAGTATATGTGATTTCAAGATCGCTTCAGAAGAAATTGCATCTTGTAAGGTCTGATTTGGGTGAAATGCCAGTAAACAGATGCAGACTTTATGCGGGTTTTATTTAATTGATTAATTAATTAATTAATTAATTAATCAATTCACCAGACATTTATTGAGGCCTGCCAGGTATCAGGTTGTGTGCTAGGTTCTGGGGATTAGGTGGTGAACAAGACAGACTCGGCTACTTTGACAGGGAGCTGGTTAAATTCTGGTGCCCGTTCCTAAATCTTTGGACATTGAAGACTGGATTTACATGTAATGGTAATACTGAGATAATTGTCCTAGACGATTTCACCTGAAGGATCAAATACGGATCCTGACTTTATATAGGCCTTTTCTTCATGCATATTCAACTGCGTATCACATTTCTACAACCTTCAGCCCTTTCATAAATCCTGAGATAAGAGATGGACTGTGGGACTGATGGAATTGTATTGATCTTGTTCTCAAGAGTCATTATCAAAGCAGATGTTTTCACTACCCTTTGCCTGCAGAAATTGTTGCTAAGAGAGAAGAATTTAAAAGCTGTGAGGCTACCCAGTCTGAGCCTGCTACTTACTGTATTCCCAGCCTTCCTCACAACGCACTGTGAAGTACCCCTGCAAAGGTTCTTGACTCTGGTGCTCGTGGTACTGACCTGATCAGAACATTTGTGCCTATCTTAGGCCCACCTGACTCCCAGGGCTTCCTGCAGTCATGCCTTTAAGCCCTAAAATTTTTAGGAAAGTTCCAATTTTATTGAGCTTTTTAAAAAAAAAAAATCAGTGAGACTTGTTGGATTCCCTGTTGTTTCTTTAAACCCCTGCCAAGACTTTTCATATGACTATATTTGTACATCAGGAGGATTCCATTGTCACATTATACCCGGTGTCTCCATTTTTGGTTTGGACAACATGGCTGCTGCATTGGTTGTCCCTTTAGGTCCTGCTGTGGATTTCTTGGCCCTGGCTATGCACCAGGAATAGGCAGCTGACTTCTGACTCAGGACCTGGAGCTGAGGCTGGCAAGTCAAAAGTTGTAAAAAAAAACAAGGTGGGGGGATGGAGTGGAGTGGGTCATAAATACAATGTTCTTCCCTTGTGAATTGCAGTTATTATATCAGAAGCATACTGGGGCTGGCTGGTAGTGAGATACCTTGATGTCTTTTGGCACTTTTTTGATGGTTTCAGTCTGGCTCTGTTTTGCAAGGGGCAGAGATCCACTCAAGTTTGCTCAAGTAAGGAGGATTATTATTAAGATATACTAGGTTAGGAACTAGACCTAGAGCATGGTCAGAAATTTAGGCAGTTCTATGAATTCGGTTTATCTCTCCCCTAATCGCAACCTCAACGCTGGGAAAATAGTATGTTTGAAGAACCAAGTAGAAGCCAGTGTGGCTGGACTGTCATATGAGGTTCAAAAGATGGCCAGGGGCCAGATCATGCCATAGCTCATAGACCATGCTAAAATTTTTTGAATTGTATTCCAGGAATAATGGGAAAACTATTGGAGTGTTGTAACCAAGTGATTGATAATGGTCAGCGTGACTGCTCCAAATTGTTCTGGCTACAGAGGGAGAAGCTTTGTGGGGGCCATGGGAAGACAAGTGTGACCAGAGCTGGGCTGAGAAATCAAGAGAGCTATGAGGGACTATGGAAGGAGGCTGGCCAGATCTCAGAGGAGCCCATCCAGCTAAACAAAACATTGCAGAACTGCTGCCTAATTCATAGCAACTATGGAGTAAGAATGCTGATGAAGATCAGGTCAAAGATAGGCTGAAACAGCCGAGGTGTCACTTTACATGGGAGTTGCTAGTTCATGACTGAAATGCCTGATTTAGAAAGCAGGGTCTTCAATGAGATCGAGTTCCTAGACATCAAATACAATGTGAGAACACACAACCTACTGGCCTTCGTGAAATGCCTGAAAGGCCAGAATGAGGAAGCCCTGGAGAGCTTGAAAGAAGCTGAAGACTTAATCCAAGAAGAACATTCCAACCAATCAGATGGAGAAGGCTGGTTGTCTGGGGGCAACTATGCCTGGCTGTATTGCCATCTTGGAAGACTGGCAGAAGTCCAGATTTCCCTGGACAAGATGGAGAACATTTGCAAGAAGTTTTCAGTCACTCCTGCTATAGAATGGAGTGTTCGGAGGTGGACTGTGAGGAAGGATGGGCCTTGCTGAAATGTGGAGGGAAGAATTATGGATGGGCCAGGGTCTGCTTTGAAAATGCTCTGGAAGTGGACCCTGCACACCCTGAATTCAGCACTGGGTATGCAGTCACCACCTATCACCTGGAAAGCATCCCAGATTAGTGACACATTTTCTCTGCACCCCCTTAAACAGGCCATCAAGTTAAATCTGAAGATGCATATATTAAGGCTCTCCTATCCTTGAAGCATCCAGATGTAGGACAAGAAGCTGAAGGACAAAAGTACATTGAAGAAGCACTGAACAACATGTCCTTGCAGACCTACGTCTTTCGATACACGGCCACGTTTTACTGAACAAGAGGCTCTCTGGATAAAGCTCTTCAGCACTTAAAAATGGCCTTGCAGGCAACACCCTCCTCTGCCTTCCTGCATCAACAGATAGGGCTTTGCTATAGAACACAAGGTTTTCAAATAAAGAATGCTACAAACTGGCAGTCTAAGGACGGGATAGAGAAAATGACAGAATGACAAGATTAGCCATATCGCTTTTTGAATTTGCGCTGGAACAAAAGCCCACATTTGACCTTGCTTACATATGTCTGGCAGATATGTACATAGAAACAGGCAACTGCTAAAAACATTACAGCGTTTATCAAAAAGTGTCATGCATGAAATCTCTTGAACAAGAAAAAGTGTAAGAGGTATATTTCTACTATAGTCAATTTTAGAAATTTCAAAGGAAATAGGAAGTTGATGCAATTACCTATTATTTAAAATAAGTAAAAACAGAAAAGGCATAGTTTTTAAAGGATCAAAGTATCATTGTTTTGGAGAAATTGGCTTTAAAGAAACTTCGGAGAAATGCTTGATGTAGAAAGCTTGAGCATCCTTGGGTTCATATACAAATTGAAAGGAGAAATGAATAAAACCTTGGAGCATTATGAGTGGGGCTTTTGAATGGAGCATTATGAGGCTGGCTGCTGGCTTTAAGAACTCTGTGGGACATGTTCTCAGGCCCTGAAATATGGACCACTGTCACATTTCATTTGTTTTTAGGTTAACAGCTACTAATCATCTTTTCTGTTTGCTGCTTTCAGAAACATATTGTGTAATGATGTAATTTTGAACAATTACTCAAACATGATAAAATATTAGTGAAATAAAATATATCTGTGTGTGAGTGAGGGAAAGAGAGAGAAACCATTTCTCTGTGAATGCTATATAGTAGACTTGTAACAAATAAAACATTACATTAAAAGAAAAAAAAAAAAAAGAAGGGCTTCCTAAGTCAGTATGGGGAGTTAGGGAAGGTTTCCTGGAAGAAGATGAGATATTTTAGATGAGACTGGAAAATTAAGCAGATGATGGGGAGGATTGGGAGGGGAAGAGTGTTCTAAACAGAGGGAATAATAGGAGCAAACACTGGGAGAAAAGAGAGGACCAGTCCTTGTGGAACTTATGATTTAATGCAAAATTTCTCAAACTTAAAAAAAAAAAAATCATTTTGGGCCGGCCGAGTGGCTCAGTTGGTTAAGAGCTCGCTCAAGAGTGCGAGTTCTGAGCAACAGCGGTTCGAGTCCTGGCCTGAGTTGAGCAGCTGCTGAGCTGCTAACAGGTGGCAGAATGGCTCAGCTTAAAAAAAAAATTTTTTTTTTAAATAAATAAATAAATAAATAATCATTTTATTTTAATATTTCAAGTTCACAGAAAAATTGCAAGAATAGTGCAAGAAACTCTCACATACTCTTGCCCATTTGCTTTCTCTTTTTCTAACACACACACTTTTTTTCTGAATTATTTGAGAATAAGTTACAAAATCATGAACCCTTAAATACTTCACGGTATATTTCCTAAGAACAAGGACATTCTCTTTTGTGACCAATATCAGAGAGTTTAACATTATATGAAACTATTATCCAATCAGTCCATGTTGAAATGCCACTTTCTCAATAATACCTTTAGAGCTACATATCCCCCAGTCCAAGTCCATCCCAAGACCATGTGTTGCATTTCATTGTCTTATCTGTAAAAAGCTTCTCGCCTTCCTTTGTCTTTCATGACCTTGCAGTGTTTTGAAGAATACAAGTTGGTTATTTAAAGAATGATCCTCAGTTTATGTTTATCTGATGCATGCTCATGATTAGATTTGGGGTATGCATTTTTGTCAGTAATACCATGTGGTATATGTTGTGTTTACCACATTCCTGAAATCTTGATGCCTTAACATCTGCCCTGCATGCATATGCTGGACACACCTTGTTGGGGAAACCTGATAATATGCCTGGTCACCTTGCCTTGACCTCCTGCCTCCCTTATTGTTTCCCCTTGGCAGTTCTCCCCAGGGAGGGCTTTTCGAATACTAACTAGCCAGTCATAAACCTGCTTACCATGCCTGCCTGGTCCTTCCCTTGGAAACCACAGTAGAGGTGCTTGCCCATAGTTCCCCCCACCCCGCTTTCCCTCTCAGAGTGAAGACTTCAGTGGTTCCCTATGTGGCCCCGAAAGGTATAATCTGTATTCCCTCTCTTGGGATCTGTGAGTATAATAAACTATCTTTTCAATGGCAGTCCACTCCTGATCTGTTGACTTTACCATACCTAGATAATAATAAAACCTATTAAAACATGTCAGTTTCTCCACTTAAAATTACTACTTACTTTTTTAAATTAATAAGTAATTTGTGGAGAGATAACCTCAAAATTTTTCGACTGAGATGTATAATAAACGTATTTTACATGGTGATTTTCATATATATGAAAAAAGTTTAGTAAAACAATACATATCCTTTCTATATGAAAGTTATTTTAGTTCTTATTCTGTTCTATTTCGTTTGAAAATTATTCTGTCCTACTAAATTGATTTTATAACCCTCTAATGGGTAATGACTTTTGTGTGAAAGCACTAGTCACTTTGTATTGGAAATATCACTTCGTATTGTCTGCTTCCGCAATGGAAAATAGATGGATAGATGGAGGGGCCAAAATTGACATCAAGCAGTCCATTACAAGACTCCTGCCTTAATTCAGATGAGAGGTTGGTGGCTGTTGGCAGTGAGGTTGAGAGAAGTGGGTGGGTTGGAGAGAGAAGTGGATTGAGGAACTTGAGTTAACAGAATTTCATGATTGATTGCATAGGGGGTGGGGGAAAAGAGGGCGGAGTCAAGAATGATGGTTAAGGCCTTGGCCTCCGGGGCAGATGATGATGGTGCCTCTTACTGAGATAAGAAACACTGAAGGTTTATGGTTCAGGCTCCATCATGTTGAGTTTGTGGTTTTAGGAACATTGGCTTAGAATAGTTCAGTGGGCCGTTGGCTCTATGGCACTCAGGAGGTAAATCTGGGTTGAATTAACAGCAAACTGAAGTTGGATTTTACTCAAGGAGATTTTACAACTTCATCCCCATTGCAAAAAGCAGAAATTGGTTTAGGACAGGAAAAAAATGCTCTGAAAATATTTCCAGTCATTTGGTGTTGAAACGCATAAGTAAAATAATACAGACAAGTCAAAAGTATATCAAGGAAGCCAATTAACATAAATTTATTACAATAAATTTCATTTTTTGCACTTTCATCTCCTTCTCTTTTGGTTAACCACTCTGTAAAGTCTCATATACATATATGTATAGAGCAATGTGGAAAAGAAAGAAATTACACTTTTGCATTATATAGAAACAATGTTGACTTAAATCACACAATGCATTATTAACCTGCGCTTTCCCAGATGCTGGTGTTTAGCTTAAAACTCTCCAAATCTAGGAACGATCATTCTCAGGTCTAGATACCGGAGATAAACACGCACATGGTGCGGGCTGCAAAAGATACCTGTTTTCAAGCGGCACGAGTTTGGGTTGCAATGAGAAAAAAAATTTTTTTTTCTAGCGGAAGAGGGTGTGAACGTGTGAGTTTACATACACAGTGTTGGAAATGAGGGGCCGTGCTCTGTTAGTCGTCCCTTATCCCCATCCACCTTTATCTGCTCCCCTCCCTCCCGTTCTCTCTCCATTCCCCCCCTCCCAGCCCCTTCTCCGGCGTTATTCTGGGATTAACGGCGGGGTCGGCCTGTACACAAACGCAGCTGGCTCCTACGGTCAGCCTGAGCCCTGCTGTGCAACCACGTCAGGAATTCCAGTAAGTTGGCAACACAGGAGCACAAAGACAACAATGAGGAAAAAAACCCCTCAGTGCAGAAAGGAATGTTTAGAGCCTCGGTTGCGACAGTGAAAGGACACGCGCGCGCGCACGCATATACGCTCGCTCTCACCCTCTCGCGCCCACGCGCGTCCTGGGAGCGACCCTCCTCCCGTGCATGCGGTTCCCCGGCCTGCGGGCGGGCCCAGGCGCGGGCCTCCCCAGCGCCCTCGGCTGTTCTTTGTAACGCCGGGTGCGGGGACGCTCATTGACTGCGCAGCGGCCCCGGCGGGCGTCGGATTGGCCTGACCTCCGCGCGGTCTCGTACCATCGCCCCGGCCGCCCGGAACCGGCATAAATCAGCCAAGACTAAAGCGCAGCTTCTTGCCCCCTCGCAGCTTCCCTCCTCCCATCCGGCTCATCCTCCTCATTCCCTGGCCCCCTCTACCCCTTAGGTCCCCAATCCTGCCTCCTCCTCCGCGCCGCAGGAAGGCAAATAGCATTCCGGTGACTCTGGTCAGAGCAGAGAACTCTGGATTTTCAAATTCAGAAATCCTGAAAAGAAAGCCACGAAATCTCTCCCGCCCTGTCTCCCACCCTATTTTTCTTTTTTTAAGTCTTAGTTTTCTTTTTCTGCGTCTATTTCTCCCACTCTTTGTCTTTCAAAAGTAATACCTGTCACCCCCACCCCCACCTCCCCAAAGCTTCATTAACCTCCAAAGCCCACGGAGGGTACACGATCCGGACTGTTGGGGATCACCAGAGCCCCAGACGACTCGTGCTCTGGAGAGGAGGGGGTGGCATTAACTGGCAGGTTCTCGCCCCTGGGGAGGGCGAGGCGAGGGGACCCTGCCCCGGGATTACGTGGAAACAGGGCTGTCGCCAGCATGGTTACCGCCTCTGGCGGACAGAGAAGGCTCCTGAGTCTGGACCAGGACTAGGAGCTTGGGGACCCGATGCGAAGTTAGTCCTGGGACAGGGGCAGGATTTGTTTGTGTGTGTGTGTGTGTGTGTGTGTGTGTGTGTGTGTGACCCCAGGTCTGGAAACATCCTTTCCTCATGCAGGGCTCCCAGGACCAGGAACTAGGTTGTGCACCAACCCCCCTTTCTTTCTGTCAGCTCTGGTGTCACGTACCGGCTGAGGACGATGCTCTGAGGGTGAGTGTAAGGGTCACTTGCAGTGCTCTTGGAGTCTGGCCCCCAGTCAGTCAAACTTACCGCTGCACCAAAGAGGGGAGCGGAGGAGTTCTCCGAACCCCTTAACACTTCTTCCTCGTTTAAAGGGGAACCGGCACGATCGAGAAAACCTTCATTCTTTGCAACTTTGTTTCAAAATGAACAGATTTGTAACAAGTGCGATCTGGCCGTGACACCTGTAGATATGGTGCTTAAGAAAAGCTAAACAAGGATCCAACGTCCTCCCCAACATGGAGCCAACCCCCTTCATAACTTGTAAAAACACAGAGCACTTCATCTCAGCGCCTCAGCTCTGGGAGAAAGCAGCGTGTCCCATGGAGCCTAGGGGACTGCAGACCAGAGAATGATCACAGATCTCGCCAGCAGGCTCTTGACTCCTTCCCTTCCCTTCCCTTCCCTTCCCTTCCCTTCCCTTCCCCTGTCTCTTCCTTCTCTTAATTGTCTTCCTTTTTTAAGGCTGTGTCGGTGGCACATTTCCCGTTGGACTGCCTACCCGACTTCTGTGCGGAGGCAAATCCTGCGGAGAGGCTAGGGCAGCTGGTCCCCTCGTGTGAGTGAATCCGTGTAAGTGTTCGCATGTGAGTATGTGACTGTAAGGAGTATGAGCGCGTATGAATGAAGAGTATGTAGCTGTGAAGTATGCGTGCACGTGTGTCAGTGTGAGTGTGGAGTGCGTGCACACGTGTGTGTGACTGAGTGTATGGACGCGCGTGTGAACTGCGTGTGTCAGTTTGCGTGACGGTGAGACGTGGGTGCGATTGTATGTGTGAGACTCTGAGTAAGTACGTGTGGAGTGTGCACGTGTGAGCCCGCGTTCGAGTCCCCACTCCTCCCAGCTGCAAAATGCAGGGGGCGGGCCGGGCGGCAGGGGGCCTTCCCCGCTGGATTCCCGCATGCTAGTTCCGGGGCGGTCGGGTCTAAAGGGCTTTATGCACTGTCTGGAGGGTGGGGACTGGCGCGGGTAGAAAAACCGGACGCCCTGAGCGGGCCAGCTTTCTGCTAGTGGGAGCCCGCCGAGGCGCTGGTCTAACAGAGCGCTCGCGAGCGGAGGCGCTGCGGCTGCTTGCTGCTGCTGCTGCTGCTGCTGCTGCTGCTGCTGCTGCTGCTGCTGCTGCTGCTGCTGCGTGTGACGCGCGCCCACCTCCCAGGGAAGGAACGGCGAGGCCGGAGCCCCCGGCCGTCGGCGGGATGGAGCGCAGGGTGGCGGCAGTGGCGTGCACGCTGCTCCTGGCTTTCGCCGTTTGCCTGGCGCCGGCCAGCGGCCAAGGTAAGCTCCCTCCCGGCTGAGCTCCGCGCGGAGCGCCGGACTTCCCCAGCGGTGGTGACAGGGTCGAGTCCGCAGGCAGGCAGAGGAGAGCGAGGCAGGGCCCGGGCCAGGGCGGGCGGCGGCGCCGGAGAGGCTCCCCCTGGGGCGCTCAGGTTGCCCAGCGAGAGGCAAGCAGGAGCGCCCCTCCTTTGCCCGCCCGGGAACTGAACAGCCGCAAACTTGAGAAAGCAGCCCCGCCGGTTTTGGTGACAGCGCACCCCACGGGGACCCCGTCTTTGTTCCCACGGGAGTTTATACCGAGCCTTCTGGAAAGCACTTTGCGGTTGGAACCCTAAGCATGAAGGTCTCCTCTATGAGTGCGCAGCCTGTGCTCCACCCCCACCCCCATTTATTCACTCCGGGGCTGAGAGGTCCTCCGCACTGCTCCGTGCGTAGTTTTCCACCTGCAGCGCCTCGCGGGGGAGATCCCTTTGCTCGCCCAGGCTGCGGGCTAAAGCACCCCCGCCTCTTTTCACCAGCGAAACTTGGTCCCGCGGTGACCCCCCAAGAGACCGCATCTTGATACAGATCATTTGCGAGCCAAGATAAGGCTGGGAAGTGGGATTGGCTGAGAGAGCGGCTGATATACTGAAGCATTTTCTTGAAGGGTTTTCCTTTCCATCGGGTGGTGGGGGCTTTTGTGTTGATGAATGGGGCGCGTCTGCGCGGCCAGAGTTTTGAGCGCTCGAATGGAGAAAGTTTCTGGTATGAAACGCTTCAAACTTCTCTCAGGTTGTCGGGGAGTTTACGTTTTTTACAGAAACAGAGGCAGAGAAAGAGAAGGAGGAAGAAGTGGAGAGAATAAAACCAGTAAGGGGACGAGGACAGAGAAGACAAGCAAGTAGAGAGGGTAAGGAAGAGAAGGGGGGAGAGAGAGAGCTTGAGGACCTAGAGAACAGCGGGAAGGCAGGGAGGGAGCGAGAGGGAGAGGGAGAGAGAGGGAGAGAGAGAGAGAGAGAGAGAGAGAGAGAGAGAGAGAGAGAGAGAGAGAGAGAGAAAAGAGAGAAACACTAAGGATGAATGGGAAGTGTGAGGAGGAGGCAGGGGAACCCGCGAGGTCTCTCCCTGGCTTTGCGTTGCTAGGTAGCAGCCGGGAGCCGCGTGTGACCCACCACCAGACAGACAGAGCGAACGCTGCTGCCTCCACGGGGACTAATCTGTCTGTGGGGATGGGAGAGCACCACCCCCTCTCCTGTTCCTTCCGTCGGACAACTTAATTGCCCTACAATGAAAATGAAACCCCTATTGTTGTAGGATTAGTCAAAGCAATAAATTGATTTTCCTGGATCACATATTGGGGTTGACGGGTGGAGACTGTAGAAACCCCCATTTATGGCGGAGAGAGGGGAGGGCTTGTGGATGGGCCGCGGCATGTATTCAAATGGTTAATCTGCTTTCTTTCCTCAATTCTTAGCGTAAGCTCCTTAGAGGGAATCAACTAAGTAATTATACAGCCGCTCCTAGCGGTACCCATTTCAGATTTCCTGGGAAGAAGTTTGGAAACGCCAACGAATCCCACTGGTCTTGTAAAAATCTTTGGAAAGGGAGGAGAGGTTGGGGGAGACCGTTAATAATTCTTACTCTGAACACCTTTTCTCAGTGTTGCTTACACAGAAAGAGGATTTAATATTATTGTGGAGGGTTTGCCTCAGCGCTTAGGGTTATACATATCCCATGTCCTAAATATAGGTATAGGATTTACTATATGTTCCTGTCAGTGCCTGGCAAAAGGAAATCTTATCCGGATTCACCTGGGATACATCTGGGTTGTCCCCATACAACCAAAACAGATGCTTTCTCCCCTAGATTGGTGGTTTAGTCTCCAAGTAACCTATGCTTACTCTTCTTGGTCCTATAGATCCATCCATCTTCCCATTCTATAATAATAATAATATATACTGTAGTAACATGTACAATAATAGTAACAGATCACACACTTCTATGTGTGGCAGGTCTTGTTCTAAGTACTTTATACTTATTGACTCACCTAATCTTCATCATTGCCCTTTAAAGAAGGTCCTCTTACTCTCCATTTTACAGAGGGGAAATGGAGGCACAGAGCAATTCAGTAACTTGCCCAAGGTCACACTGCCAGGAAATGGCAGAGCTGTGAGGCAATCCAAGAAACCCCGACTCCGGAGCCTATCATTTAACTGCTAAAGTGTGTGACTCTCTCTGTATTTTTCTGTTTCTTTTGTTTTGTACTAAAAATATTATGCTCCTTCAGTTACTATCCGTGTGTGAGATTACTAGAGAAGCCAAGGGGCATTTTGCAAGTCTTTGCCACATAAGGTAAAATCCACCTGCTGCTCCCTAACTGTAGATATTTTTGCAGAAAATCTTTTCACGTTTCTGTGACCTGAACCCAAGTATCTTCACACCCAGTCTTCCTACTTGATCATTTTTACATACTTATTCTCTGAATGTCCTCAGCCTGGAAGTTTAAGATTTTTACATTCTTGTATTGATTATGACTTATCAGGCGAAGTAAAGCATGATGACATTGTAAATGCCCTTATTTTATTTTATTGTTTTATTTTTTCAAGGTTTTATTGGGGAATTGGGGAAGGGGCACAGTGTTGGGGAATTGGGGAAGGGGAACAGCCAAGTTGTTGTCCTTCAATCTTAGTTGTGGAGGGCACAGCTAGCTCAGCTCCAAGTCCAGTTGCCATCCGGCCACCCACTGCCGCTCAGCTCAAGGTGCCATGTTCAATCTTAGTTGCAGGTGGGCGTAGCCCACCATCCCATGCGGGGAGTCGAACCGGCAACTTTGTTGTTAAGAGCAACAGCTATCACCAGCAGAGCCATCCTGTCACCTGTTGGCAGCTCAGTGGCAGCTCAGCTGTGGCGCAGCTCACAGGTCCATGTGGGAATCGAACTGGTGACCTGTTGCTCAGAGCTCGTCCTCTTAACCAACTGAGACACTCGGCTGGCCCTAAATGCCCTTATTTTAGCATTATAGTTTAGGTAGGATCTTACTGCAAACTTTGTATCATTAGAAATTGGAAAAGAACTCTGAGTGCTTTATGCTTAGTCTTTTTAAATAATCATAGCACATCTGTAGCTAAAAATTACTTGCATTTTTCTCAGTTTTGTATACTGCTTTTTAAAAAAAAAAATTGGGGAAAGCATGAACTCTTGAATCAAGCTGCCCAGCAATGGCTTTGCCACTTTCTAGCTGTGTGATCTTGGGGAAGTCACTTCACTCTGCATTGCTCAGGTTGCTTATCTGCAAAATTGATTTGATAATAAGATAATTTTATTTCATGGCATTTTATCAACATACAGAGATAAAAGTGCTTGACATGGTGTAAGGCATATAGACAATGATCATAAACTAGCAATTATATTTATTTATTACATTGACCAACACTTAAAGTAACATTCTTTTGCTCACTATTCATATTTCCAGTTTTCAAATGCACATAGGAAAGTCTTTAAGCATTTTTCACTAATATTTCTTTTGAGGAATTCCCAGATCCAAGGAGGTGACTTGAAGTTTTTTGAGAAAATGGTATTGATCTTTAACAAAGTTAAATTCTTTTTTTCCCCCAAAGTTAAATTCTTTCATCCAATAAAAGTTTGGTTATGCCCTTTATAATTAGTATCAGCTTTTATGACAACTCCAGCTTCCAGCGAAGTTTATGTTTAAAAGGATGTGGGACCAATAGCCAACATGCAACATTTTGTTTTTATTACATCTCTGATACCTCACTGCTGCTTTTATTTCACAGCAATTGACTTCTCTTTCTCTGCTTGAAGTTCTTCCTTGCCTGTCTCTATAGGATTTCTGCTTAAACTCCCTTCAACCTTGTGCCTGTCCTGTTTTAATAGATACTCACACTTTTATAGCTCGGTTAAACCTTATATATCAACTGGTCTACTTGCATTATTTTATAGGTAAGCAACTAAACCCTGGAGGGAAGGGAGGGCACTGATGGGACTGAAAGGAGGTGTGGGTTAAATGTCTTGCCTGAGGGCTTGTGGTTTTCTCTAGAGCTAAAATTTGAACCCAAGCCTCCTCATTTTCCACTTAACCATGTTTGTATACCTGTCCTTTGAATGTCCCCAGCCTGGCTGGTTGAGGAATTTTCTAGATTCCTTTTCTGTTTATCCTGACCTATCAGATGAGGCAAAATATGTTGAAAACATAATTTTGGTGAATTTTCTTAAAAAATTGGATGGGTCACCTATCCCAGGCCTAAGAGGAATCCTACGTTTGAGCTTGGTCCAGAACTTATGTCGAGACAGTACTCCAACTTCCCAAAGACCATACCCTCAGGTCCATTTTTCAAAATCATGGGCCAGCAAAGCAAATTCCTGAAGATCCCTGGGTTTCATAGTGCAGACAGCTAAGTGACTAGGTTTTTAATCTTATTCAAGGTAATTATTAGGTCATGGTGAATCAGTGTCCACGTTCTCTAAGCAGGCATTCTAAAAACATTGTCAACTTTTAAATAATGTTTAATTAAATTTTAAAATCAGTTTTAATAATGATACTGGGAACCTAAGTCTCTACTTCCTGTGTGACTAGAAGCACATTATAATATTGGCTTTGGTGTTTCTGTTAAGTTCTGGCAGCTAGAACAAGGTATATAAAAAGTAGAGCTGCTCACCAAAGTTTGTTGAATTGAGAGGAAAGGGATTGTCACAACTGACTGTTTGAGATAGAACAATTAAAAAGGTACTAATTTTGAAGCCCTGTTCTAGGGTGGGGAAAATGAATCTGATGGAGCCTTTGTTAGCATAGCTCAAATGGTTATATCATACGCTATTAACTTTGTAATCTTAAGGAGTTTTTAAAAATTGTCACCATTGTGGCATTCTGCAAACATTTATTAAATGTTTCCAGTGTGTTAATGAGTCAGGGGTATCAATGCTACAGGAAGGTCAAGGAGGATGAGAAATGAAAAGAGGAATCTAGGGTTTAACAGTTATGTTAGACAGCAGCTTTCCATTTAAGATTCTTAGGTAATCATTTACTAGTTTCTAATAACCATGGTCAGGATCTCACCCACATTAGAAAGATTTGACATGTTTCAGCCTCAGTTTTGGGCTGCTTCTTTAAAATGATCAGATTGGTAGCTGTTTTGAAATGTCACACACTTTTTTGATGCTTCATGTGTTCCATAGGGGTCTGTGCAAATGTTTCCTAAGCAATTTCTCAACAATCTCGGCATTGTGAGATGAAATGGGAAGAGTGAGATTTGGGGGTTAGAAGATCTGGCTTTGAATCCCAACTCTGCCATTTACTACCTGGAAAATTCAGTACAACATACTCAACTGTTCTGGATCAGTTTTCTTATATGCAAAATGGGCACATATCTACCTTATAAGGTAATTTATGCTGATTAAGTGAGACAGTGAGTGTGAAAAGTTTTTCAGACTGTGAAGTCTCATGTATTTCTATCCATCATTATTAGCCTGTTCAAGAATTTAACTTTTTGTTTTTAAATTTTATGGGGGAACAGCCATGGTCATTGGTTACACATTGCTTTCATGCTACAATGGCATTGTTGACTCTTTTACGGAGGGCACAGCTCACAGTGGCCCATGTGGGGATTGAACTGGTAACCTTGGTGTTATCGCCACCATGCTGTAACCAACTGAGCTAACCGGTCACCTCCTTAAGTTTTATATATATACTATTTTTTTATTTTTATTTTTTATAAGTAGTTCTTTGAATGATGCACTTGTGCATATTGACAAACTTTCTACAACGACTTTACACATTAGTCTGGACTCTTATGTTTGTAAATGACAGAAGCCTAAGTTGAACTGCCTGAAGCCAAAAAAGAAGTTTGTTGAAGTATATAATTGAAAAGATACAGCTATTGGGTTGAACCTTATGGAATTGCTGTGTTTCTAGGTTATAAATAATCAAATATTGGCCACTTCATTCATTTGGCTCAACCTATTATAACATGGGGGCTCAGCCAATGTTATGCTGACCTGGTTTCTCTCTCAGTTTCCTGGCTCTGAGATGACTGTTCTCAAACGTTTTCTCCTCTGGTGTTATAAGATGGCTGTTCCTGACTCTGGGAGCCACATCCTTTCATGTCATGTCCACGGGGAAAGAACAAGAGTGTTTGTTTTAATTGTTCTCAGCAGAAGTCTCAGGTACATCTTAGGGGCTCTGCTTCGGTCATAAGCTCATGGGAGAACCAATCAGTCTATCCAGGGGCATGAAGTGTGCCCATGGCTTAGGCTTGGGTCACATGCTTGGTCCCTAAACCCATGGACTAAGGTTGGACTCTAGAGGGAAACTGGGGTAAAACTACCAGGAGAATGGTGAATAGATGGTGGTGTACAAAAACAACAAGTTACACCTTATCAGATAAAATCAACTGATGTTATTTTCATTTTATATATGAAGACAGACTTGAAAAGGCTGTAGAAATTTCTCAAGAGCAGGCAGCCCTGGGATAGATAACTCAGTGAATTGGAGGAGGGCAAGTATTGGGAACATTAGGGCAAAAGACATAGTCTTCTGTGTTCATGTGATTAGGTTGCAGCTTTAAGTTAAGAGGAACAGAAGAAAGAAGGAATTCTAGAAGGTTTATTTGTGGCATAAAGAATTCTTTTTTTTTTTTTTTTTTTTTAA
>NW_017732633.1:220959-236596 GCF_001890085.2 Hipposideros armiger | reverse complement strand
GAGTTCTTAACCATCGCGCCACTCGGCCGGCCCAAGAATTCTTTTTTTTTATTAAAGATTTTATTGAGAAATTGGGAGAGGGGAACAGTGCTGGGGAATTGGGGAAAGGGAACAGCCAAGTTGCTGTTCTTCAATCTTCATTGTGGAGGGCGCCAGTCGCCATCTGGCTTCCTGTCGGCAGCTCATGGCCTCTAAGCTCAAGGTGCTGTATCCAATCTTAGTTGCAGGTGGGCGTAGCCACCATCCCATGCGAGAGTCGAACCAGCAACCTTGTTGTTAAGAGCACACACTCTATCCACTGAGCCATCAGGGCGGCAGCTCAGCTCAAGGTGCCGAGTTCAGTCTTAGTTGCGGGTGGGCATAACCACTATCGAACAGGCAATCTTATTGTTACACCACCTGAGCCATCCTGCCACCTGTTGGAAGCTCAGCAACAGCTCAGCAAAGGCGCAGCGTCACTGGCCCATGTGGGAATCGAATCGGCGACCCTGTTGCTCAGAGCTCTCACTCTTAAGCCAACTCTTAACCAACTGAGCCAGTCGGCTGGCCTCAAGAATTCTTATTTGGAGCAGGCCTTTGTGATAGACAGGAAAGTTTTGGAAAAAGAGCTGAAAGATCAGAGTACAGGAACTCTGGAGTTCACTGTATGATTTCATCTTTCGGTGAATCTTAGGCCCATGCTCCTTTTCTAACTTACTCTGCTGCCTTGTTTGCATTCCTAGTACAGTGCCCATTTTCCAGGCACTAGACCTCAGCTATGAGCATGGGGTAGAGAGAAAGAAGAGAGAAGAAGGGTTTGGAGACATGGTAAGATGCTTCTATGGAGACAGAATACATCTCAGTGCAAACCCAAGAGTCTGTAGCATTTACCCTAGTGACTTCCATATACTTGTATAGTATAACAGGTATCTTTCACACAACCCCGGGTTAAATCAGAAATACCAAATATATGCACTCTATGCCGATTGGTTTTTTTGCTTGTCTTTAAGTCTTACTTCTAATAGTGTATGCTGAGAAACTAGAAACATTATCATCCTAAAAGTAAGAGGGTTAACTTTTATATGAGGGTACTTCTGACTTAGGGCAGTGCCAAAGCATAATGCAAGGAAATATAAGTCTCTCTGAGAAAATGACGGGTTAGACAACGTGAAGTTGAGATCCCTATGCTTTTGGTCATTAACCCTCGGGTCATGCCTGATCCCCAAGGTTATTGGAAACAGTGAGAAATGAATGAAAGGAGGAAATGTAATTACCATTCTGTTCATTGAAAAGTTAAGCCACTGTTACCATGGAGACAATGGCTTGTTTATTGTCCAGATCTTGAGATCCAAGTTTGTAAGCAATACCAGAGGTTACTATCAGCCAATAACACATGAAGATTCTTAGTTACTTTGAAAATAAGCTTTATTCACTGATCTACTGATTCACATTAACAATATAATCTCCTTTTGAGGGTTCAACAGGTGTCGAGGAAATCTGAAAAAGGGTAAGAAGACAGCAGCTACAAGTCTGAATTCTGTTATGCTAGACTTCCTTGGATTCTCATACAAAAACATCCTGTCTTATAGTGTTAGAGATTTCTTCTGTCACTTTGGGCCCAATGCTTCGGTTTTTAATCTCATTAACAAGGAGAAACTTTTCTGAATAAAGGCTAAAAAAAATCATTTATTTCATAGGGAAATCCTCAAACTTAAATTTAAGAAGGAAAGTCTTTTATTTGAAATACGTCAATCTTACCTACATTTGAATCTCACTAAAAAGGAGGAGAAAACCCTGCGTGTACTTCCACACTGGTTTAATTTTGATCTGGGGAAGGGTGTGGAGGATCAAGAAATAGAAAACCCATTGCAAACTGGCTGAAACAATACAGGGTATTTATTGGCTCCTGTAAGTAAAAACTTCTGTGGCAGTGAGGGGTTCAGGTGAGGTGCAGTCAGGGCTCTAGTTCTCTTCCTTTGTATTTTTCTTGCCTCTACTCCCCTCTAGGTTTCAGCTTCGTTTTCATTCTGGCTTCTTATAGTGTTGTATTATAGCTGCCAGGGCAAATGGGGCTACATGCTTTCTTGATCGAGGGGCAATTCAACTTTGAGAAGACTTCAGTTATGCTCTCAAAAACATAATGTCATCACAACTTATAGAATGTTATAATTGCTAAGGACCCCAGATAGAAGTTAGTTAACTCCCCGAACTTGGCATATCATCAAAATCACCTAGGGAGCCTTAAAAAGTCTATAGATTCTTAGGCCAAAACCTACACTTATATATAAATCAGGAGTATGGGAATATGTTTTTTTTCTGAGTTTCCAGGTGATTCTGAGGGCCAGACAGTTTGGGAACAACTAATCTAGGTAACCTCTTTTATTTTTATTTTCGTAAACCGAAGCTCAGAGAGGAACTAATGCCATGGCAAATTCCTCCCAGTGGCAGTGAAATACACACTGTTAAATCTGTTATTTCTTTTGGATAGGGAAATTCCAAGGGAGTTACAGTGACAAAGAAAACTATGCTTTGACATCTGAAGGTGATAGGAAGTATTATCCCCATCACTGGACATCTTTCGTGGCCAACATGACAATCCCTCCCTTTAGCCACTGTTTGTGTCTTAAATGTATTCTTTGCTCTTGTCCTGGGCACTCTAAAAGCCCTTCCTCCCATCTAAGAACCTTAGATTCCTTGAGCTGAACAACTGTTGGTCTTCTAGTCCTTTCTAACCCAAGTCAGGGATTCATCTCAGAGCATCTCTGACAGAACCCACGGGAATCTAAAGCAGCTGTCTGTTCCATGGTTGGAATGGAGTATTGGGAAACCTTAGAGCTCATTTTCTTTATATCTTAAACCGAACTCTTTGTTGACCCCGCTGGAATTTATGGTCTGTTGATCCTACCATGTCTTCACTGTCCTTCAAATCCCTCATTTATTTGCTTCCTCAGCTAATATTTTATGGCCCATCCTTAATGTCACCTCCTTGACTATGCCCTCAGCAGCCTGGCCCTTTATCTTACTCTGTTGTGCTCTGCAAAACCATAGTCCTGGTTGAATCTACTTCTCCATGTCTGCATTGCTGTAGCTAAATGTGCCAGGAGAAAAACACAAGACTGTGCTGACTTGTCTCACTTTAAATTCCTCTCAACTTGAAGACCTGCTGCCTGGCTAGGCCATTCACTTTCTTACTTCCTTACATCCTCTCTTTCTTCAAATCTCTGTTACCACCTGTTCAAATGACGTTGCTTCTTGTAAATCTGAAAACAAAAACAATCAAAAGAGAACTCTACATAACTCAGCCATCATCGCCTGTACTTCAGCCTACACCAATTGTCTCCTATCTTACAAAATCCTCTTTCCTTGAAATTCCCTCCTGGCTATTGCCCTATTTTCTCTGTTACTCTTTGTAGTCAAATTCCTTGGCGTATTTGTGTATATCCACTGTAATTTCTCTGCTCGAATTTGCCTCAACTTCATGCCATTTAAGCCACCTCCCTCCCGACAGATAATTCTCTTGCCGAGATCACTGATGACCTCCATGGTGTTAAATGCAGCCATCCATTCTTAGCTCTCAACTTATTTAACTCTTCAGTAACCTCGACACAGTGTATCCTGCCTTCCTCCCTGAAACGCTTGTTTTGGTTTCCCAGAAGCCACATTCTCTTGGTTTCCTTCCTTCCTTGCTGGCTCCTCTTTGGTATTTTCCTGTCCATCTCCCTGACTACTTTTCATCTGTATCTACGAGTATGCTACTTCTTTGATAGCCTCATCTTGTCTCATGGCTTTAAATACCATTTATATGCTGACAACTTCCAAGTTTATGAATCTAATCCAGACCACTACCTTAATTAAACCTTAGACCCATATATCCAACTGCTTATTTGACACGTCCCCCGACTGTCCACCAGTCATCTCAAACTTATGTCTAAAACTGAACTCCTGAGCTTCACTAATTTCCCAAACCTGCTTTTCACATAGACTTCCCCATCCTAGTATATGGCTGCTCCATCCTTGCTCAGACCCCAAACCTTGGACTCTGCTTTGACGCCTCTTTTTCTTTTATACCTCACATCCAAATCCATCAGAAAATCCCATTATTTCAATTTTTAAAATATGTCTAGAGTCTAATCACATTTCACCATCTTCACCTCTCCCAAACTGATTCAACCTACCGTTACCTCTTACCTGGATTATTATAATAGCTTCCTTACTGATCACCCTACTTCCTTCTGTCTCCCTTCTGTTTATACTCAACATCTCTTTAGAACATCAGTCAGATCATGTCACTTCTCTGCTCAAAAACTCAGTTGGTTTCTGTCACATACAAGTTGGGTTGTCCAGAAGTAGGTACTGAGTTTGACATTGGAGTGCAAGATGTTAATTAAGATTAATGTTTATGGGGGCCAAGTGGCTCAGTTGGTTAAGAGCACAAGCTCTGAGCAACAGCATCGCTGGTTCAATCGCCACATGGCCCAGTGAGCTGCACCCAAGCTGAGCTGCTGCTGAGCTGGTGAGAGCACATGCTTTTAGCAGCAAGGTTGCTGGTTCGACTTCCGCATGGGATTGTTGACTACACACCTGTCCCTCCCCCTTGCTTTTCCTCCTCCCTTCCTCCCCCCTCCCCGCCGCAACTAGATTGAAAGTGGCAACTGGACCTGGAGCTGAGCTTGTGCCCTCTACAACTAAGATTGAAGGACAACAACTTTACTTGGAGCTGATGGGTCCTGGGAAAACACAATGTTCCCCTTCCCCAATTCTCCAACACTATTTCCCTCCCCAATTCCCCAGTAAAAAAAAAGATTAATATTTGTGAAGGAAAGGGAGGAAGCAGAGATGGACAGAAGAAGTTGAACTTTGACAAGGCTTCAGTCAATCTAGTGGGGGTCTCTGAGGCAAGAGTTGACCCTGAGAGTGTCCTGTATCAGGCTAAAATGGCCTTGCTTAGTTACTAGATGTGGTCTGTCCTCAGAAGGGCATGACCTTGAGAAGGTGCCTTTCTACAACTGAGGTGGACCCCAAAGGAGCTGACTGCATGTAGAGTCTTTGAAGGGGACTCCGGGTGGCCTCACTATCGTTTCCCATATCATAAAGAGTCGGAGTCCAAGTCCTTACAATGGTCCACAGGACTCTAACCAACTCGCCTCCATATTACCTTTCTGACCTTATCTTCCTCCTTTCCCCACTTGTAGTGCTCTATGCACAGTGATATCTTTGCTTTTTCCCCAAGGTAGTGAGCACCTTCACAGCCTTTGTACTTGCTTGCTCTCAGATAGGGCATTACTTACTCCTTGCCTCCTACAGCTCATAGGTCACCTTCTCAGTGTGGCCTTCTCTGATTCTTTCCTGATATCTTTTCTCCACTGCACTTTATTTACTTTTGTCTTTCCATCCTTAAGATGTAAATTCCACCAGGGTAGGGATTTTTATCTTTTTTATTCATTGCCTTATCCCTAGTATCCAGAATAGTGCTAAATAAATAAATATAAATTGAATGAATGGATAGATGCCATCAGGGATGGTAAAACTGAGAAGGGACATTCTCAGCCCATTACTGTGTCCCTGGTATTATTGCCAACCTTTAATTCCCCCAAGCTCCTGGTGGCCCCATCAAGATCTAATGGAGAAAAAAAATTGCTGTCTCTATCAAAACAAGTGGCTTAGCAACGCTGTTTGTTTCCATTTGACTCTCCCCTTTCCTCCGCCTCACTGTCCCCCCCCCCTCCGACTACTGCTGATTCCCAAACTGATAGTAGCTGATTCTGCATCAGTCTTTTTTTACTTGCATCCCAAATACTTGATTACCCTGTGAGAATCCCCTGTACATATAGAATGGCGCATTCTGCTATTTTTAGGACAGGTTTGATACAGTAGATTTTACAAAAAGATAAGCCAAAGCTTTAGACAGTTATATTAGACTGCCATGTGTTTAAACAGAACACACACACAAAACTGTCTGAGACCACAGCACAGTGAAAATAGCCTTGGTCAGACACTAGTGGTTTCCCTACTCAGGAAGGTGGCTTGGACTGTGATGGAAAGAACATTGCACATCTAGTCAGGACGTTCATGAATCTTGTTCTTGATGAATGAAGGAAAAATGGGCCCAACCAAAGAGGGCCCCAAACTGCTGAAAAATGCCCATGGCTGTTTGTCCCCTGGGCACAGTCTTTCTCATTTCAGACCCCATTCTTTCGAGGACTCCATTTCAACCATGACCAAATAGGTTAGAGGCAGAGGAATGACTCGGTTACATTCATGCCTGGGTGGAGAAGTTGGGGGACTGAGTTAGATAATTATGGCTACATTTTTTGGAGTGCTTTCTATGTGCTTGATACCGTCCTAAGTGTTCCACAGGTATTACTTTACCTGCTTCTTCATTAACAGTCCAAATTTTACAGATAAAAGGCCAAGCAAAAACAGAGGTGAGATAATTTGCGCAAAGCCATCCAGTTACTAAATGGTGGAACCAAGATTTGAACCCAGAGTCCTTATTCTTCCATGTTATCAGTGTGGATAAGTAAAAGCAAGTGGAAGATAGTGCCTCTCTATGTAATCAAACAAAACCTCGTTTAATGAGGCTCATATTATGAGAAGGTGACCTCATTTTAGAGGTTAGCACCTTTGCAACACAACTCTTGGACATTTTTGTGCTACTTTTGGCAGTTATTCATTCATTCAATACATGTTTATCTAGACCTTATCATGTTCCAGACATGATGTAACTAGGTACAACAAAGGACAGAGAGATTCCTGCGATATAGGCCTGCCCCAAACAGCTTACTGTTGAGAAGGGTACATTTTTACTTTCCCTTAGCTTTGCCTACATACTCTTTAGGTACTGACCCATCCCTGTCTGCTGGCTTTCTCATATGCTGCCATTCCATTATCTGGTGATGTCCTTTATAATAACATTTCTTCTCGTTGAAAAGATGCTTACCCATACATAGAGTTCTATTCTCACTTCCCATTAGGGATGACAGTGATTTTTAAAGATGGTTGTTGTTTAATACTGATGGAAACATTTCTACTAAGTTCTGTTATTCAAAGTTCTAGAAGAAAGTGATCAACAGCCACTTGAGAACTGAGTCTTTTTACATCTGAGGAGGCTGCTCTTACAGAGATGGGGAAGGCTTTTGTCTATGGGCTGGATGTGCTGAAAGGTCTCTTGAGTCCAAAGCATCTTTCACCCCGGGCAAAGATGTGTGTACTCTGTCACCAGTAAAGCCAGTTCTTTAGTATAAGACCATGTTTCCCCCTGAAACTCTGGTTAAAATACAGAATGTTTACCCCTGTAAGGGAAAGTAGTTCGTTGTGATAGTAAAGCATAGTAAATGTTTGCCATAGTAGGTTCAGAGAACATGAAACCCAGTGCAGGTATGTTTTGATGGAAGATGAAAGAAGGGAAGGAGGTGAGAGGTAGTCTTGAAAGGGAGCCAACTTAAGCTTTTTAATTGTTTTGCCAAAGTCAGCTTTTCTGGAGGGAAAATGTATCATTGCTTGTGTTTTTTCTTAGGATGGCTTTGTGGAGAGTTTCTGCTGTGAATCTGTCAAACGGACCTCAGCAGTAGAACTTACCTTCTAGTCTGGCTTTCCTCCCTCTAGTTAGCTCAGTTGAAATAGGATTGTTCGAACAAAAGGAGCGGTTGACCCTAAAAACAATAAAGTTGCAAGATTCTGTCAATCATTCATTGGGGATTCATCAGTAAGACTGAGAGGAGGAGGCTCTTGGATTTAATGTACCTGGAAGTTATATAATTTTTCTAGACCATAATGATAACTATTGATAGGAAATCCTATTTTTCTTAGTTAGTATGCAATAAAAAAATTGCAAATGAATAAAGTAAATAATACACACATTTCCAAAGTCAATTGCTAAATAGTTATTTTTTATGTACCAAACTCTGAATTCTTTTTTCCAGTTCTCTTCTGACGTAAAAATTTACTTCATCCCCAATATTTGGTGCAGTGAAGTGTTGAAAGAATTTGCTAAGTAATCATTGGAAGCTGAGATTCTAGTGAAAAACAAAATGCATGGTTTAAAAATTGAACGCACTAACTGGAAGATAGCAAGTTAGATGCTTTTTGCTGTAAATAATTAAACCCAGCAGCTCAGACAAGAGAAAACATGGGTCTTGAGCTAAGCAGGAACTTCAGCTAAGAAAGATGCATATTGTATTTAACGCTTTCATTTCCCTGCAAGGAAAATCAAAGAGGCCTTTAATAGTTGTGCTGATCGTGAAATGTGCAACAAAATCCCACTGTAATCCAGATTTATTTTTCAAGTAGTTTGCTGTGATTGAAGGACTGAGAAAGTGAAGGGAAGAAGAATGGCGTTTTATTTAGGCCCTCGCACTCTTTCCCTTTGGTAGGTCTAAGCATGATGTGTCACAGTGACCTGGGACTTTGGCTCCCTCCAGAGCCTTCTTGCACTCTGGGTACATTAGTGGATCAAAGACAATTGGCTCTATTTTTCTTGCAGAGAAGCAGTGGATGTACTAATTGAGAATTGGATCGACAGGAGACACATAGCATGTTTTTTTTCTGATGCTCTGTAACAGTGCTGGTTTTCTTGGGACCACCCCCCCACCCTTTTGAGGTGGGGAAGCAAGGAGTTCAAAGGGTTGGCCTTAATTTTTTTGTCAGTCAAGAAGGGAATAAGATTTTACAGTTCTCATAGGGGTGGGCCCTGAATATTGGAATGAATGAAGTGCTTTATTTTATTTTAAAAATTAATATACACTAAATTTGACTTTGTGTATGTGTATAGTTCTATACATTTTAATACGTGTATATATTTGTGTAACTACCACCCCAGTCAGGATTAGAACAGTTTAAGCACCTCCCCCAAATTCCCTTATGCTGTTATTTTGTAGTCACACCCTATAAAGAGTAGGTTTTTAAATTCTTTTTTTTTTTATTTTAAAGATTTTATTGGGGAATTGGGGGAAGGGAACAGCCAAGTTGTTGTCCTTCAATCTTAGTTGTGGAGGGTGCAGCTAGCTCAGCTCCCAGTCCAGTCACCATATGGCTGCCCGTAGGCAGCTCAAGGCTGCTCAGCTCAAGGTGCTGGTGTTCAATCTTAGTTGTGGGTGGTCATAGCCCACCATCCCATGCGGGAGTTGAACCAGCAACCTTGTTATTAGGAGCACGTGCTCTCACCTGCTGAACAATGCTGCCTCCTATTGGCAGCTGAACGGCTCAGGCACTGCTCACTGGACCATGTGGGAATCGAACCAGTGACCCTATTGCTTACAGCTCGTGCTCTTAACTAAGTGAGCCACTAGGCTGGCCCTAAATTCTTTTTTTTTTTTTAAAGATTTTATTGGGGAATTAGGGGAGGGGAACAGTGTTGGAGAATCGGGGATAGGGAACAGACAAGTTGCTGTCCTTTTGTTCTTCAGTCTAGTTGTGAAGGACGCCCCTTTACTGGCCTATATTGGTATTGTGATCATTTCGCTCTTCCCAGCTGAGGCAGTTGCTCACCAGCCAGTGGATGGCCGCTCACAGTGGCTCACTGTAGCTCATGGTAGGCCACTGCAGCCCCGCTGGAGCCTACTCCGTCGTCGGCGACTCACGGCAGCTCAGCTCCAGGTAGAGCTGTTGTTCACCATCTTAGCTGTAGAAGATGTAGCATCAGTGGCCCCCATCTGGGATCCGAACCGGTGGCCCTGCTGCTCAGAGCTTGCGCTCCGAAGCTAACTCTTAACCAACTGAGCCACTCGGCCGGCCCCTAAATTTTTTTTTTGAAAACTCACTTTACCATATGAAAGTTTCAAATTCTTTTTGTTTGTTCATTTTTGTTCAAGACCTGTTCCTAGCTCATTTTTGAAGTAATTCAAAATGACATGGATGGTAAGCTTGCAAGGCCGGTTTTTCTTTATTATAATGGAGGGAAAAACTCTGGAAAGATGGCAACTCTTTCAGTATAACTATATAAGAAAAAAGTTTCCCTGTGCTTGTCTTTTTGCTAGATTGGAATCTGCAAAGAAAACATACTCAAGAAATCTCCCTTGGAGCGGAGGACAGAGGTTTATTTTTTATTTAACGATTTACCCCTTGACATCTGGGAAATGATTAGTTGATGTCTTCAAAGAAGATTAAGTCAGTGTGGTTACTTAACTGGTAATCAGGTGACTTAAATCAATTAACTCCTTGTTAACAATTTCCATCAATTTTGTAAATAAATGACTGAATCAGTCGATTCTATTCTTAAGATTAAAGGTTATTTCCTGATTTATCTTATTGATGACAAATTAGAGATTTTCTTCTCATCTCATTCCCTCCCTGCCAACTTTACTCTTACAAATGAGAACTCTTAAGCTAGTTATATGTTGAGAGGAACACACCAGGGTGACTTTTAATATATGGTTTTAAGAAAAAGAAGGCTGAGGGACACCTTTGCTCTTTCATCTCAACACAATTTGAAAGAATGATTTAGGGAAATGAAACTTAATAAATAAGTGTATACATAAAAACATTAAAAGAGAATGGGGGTAGCAAGTAATGATGATGAAACTCACTCTAGGATAAGCTTATACTATTAAGTTTTAAAAACGTTTTATTTTATTTTCCTGAGTTAAAACCTAATGAAGATATAAAAAAAAAACAGAATTTGACTTTTATCTAGAAGTTAACGTGAACAGATACTTTGGGTGCTCCATTTAAAGGGAATTTATAACAATGTTGGGATATATTGATTGCATTAGTCTGTAAAGCTTGACTGCAGTTTTAAAATACCATACAAATATACAACTATTGTAATACGTTGTTACTTTTTAGAATCCTTATAATTGAAAATTTTGTTCTCTGCTTACATGATTTTATTATGTCTTGGTCTCCAATGAAGCGTGTGAGCAAGAACATTACAAAATGATCACCCCTGACCTCAAATCTGCCATTGCATTTTTCTGAAAAGCATTGAATACTTGGGTGTCTGCATTGTAGGAAGGATGATATAACTCTTGAATAACTTTTGAAGAGTTAGTACATATTTATAGGAATTCTATGCTAAAATCGCTCACATTTTATAAAGAGAAATTTCTTAGTTTCCTTGAAGGTATAGAAGGTAGGCTAAATTGTGGGAATGAACTGAAGTCTGCAATGTACATTTAAATCTGGCTGCCAAGCAAAACTGTGGGCTCTTCCTGCTATTGTAGAAACTCCGGCCATGCCCCCACAGCTCCTTCATCTGCCTAAGGATCCTCATTCTTAAGGGCCTACCCTGGGCAAATTAACCTATGGCTGAACTTTCTGGTGCGAGACACTGCCTGGTGTTGGAGCTTGGAGATTTGGCTCCATCACGTCCCAGATATGTACCCTTGGGCCACTTGAGCTCTCTGAGCTTCAGTTTCCTGGACTCTGCAATGGGTGTTAGCAATTTCTACCCCAGAGGATCCTGGGAATATTTAAAGGACATTTAAAGAACATGCAAGGTCCTGACACTTGGTGAGCATTCAGTAAACCTCTCGCCCCACAGGGAACCTGGTGCTCCATCATTCATAGTTGACCCACTTTTGGTTAGGTCAGTGCAGCAGAGCAGCCACCATGCTGTGGTCTTTTGAACTAAAGGAACCATTTTTCAAATTCTCTATCCATAGAAGTTGCTCGGGGAAAAAAAATCAGCTTTCTTAAGGAGGTGAAACTCTCTCCTAAGGAAGCATTAGGAAACAGGCCTTGTAATCTGCTTTTATACTCCAAGAACATTTGGTCCTTCCCCTCTGAGGTCTTGAAAGCACAGATCCAAAATGTCATGTTACAGAGAATTTCAAACTTCTCTATGGACCCAATGCTTCCATTTCCTGTGTCCTGTACATGCTTCCTGTAAGCGTGGTCTTATGCAGAGTTTACTGATGATGTCTCTATAATTCTGAGAATAAAAAGGATGGAAGCAGGGGTCTAAGTAGAACTCAGGTGTGTCCTCTGGTCCAGGAGAAGGATTTTCAGAAGGAAGAGTACATTTGAAGATGAACACTTGGTTTTGTGAGAAGTTTTAGGCAGAACATGTAAGAATCACAGTCAGTCATGTGTTTTTTTCTTTTATAACCGTTTCTTATTATTCCATGAAACTAGAGAAATGTCAGTGAGAAGTTCGACAGGTGAGAGAAAGCTATAAAGCTAGTTTTGGTTAATAATTACAGTGCATTTTATCAGTAATGTATTTATTCTACAAATATTTACTGAGAACCTGTGGTACCCAGAGCTCGAGACTCAGAGATGAATAAGACACGTAAATAAACAATTGTGCTACAAGGTGAGGGGGTGTTGTACTAGAGGGTTGGGAATGCAGGAAAGGGAGTGATGAAGTCAGGTAGGCCTGAGGAAGACTGCACAGATTTGGCATTGGAGCTGAGCGTTGAGGAAGGGTGTGTCAGCAGGGAATGGAGTTGGGAGAGTGGACTCTTGTTAGGCTGTGGAAGACTTTTGTATGTCAACTAAGTTTGGTGTCTTTGAAGAAATATAAGCTGGGAAGAACAGTGATCACGTTTCCATTTTATAATGATAACGCTTGTTACAACGAGGAAAAGCAGATCAACCAGGTATGTTAAAGAATTACTGTAATTATCTGAATGACAGATGACGCAGATTGAACTGAACTTGGGTACTTGGAGGTGGCCAGAAGCGGAGAGAGTCACCATGGAATGTAGAGAAAACTTTTTTTTTTTTTTTAAGATTTTTATTGGGGAATTGAGGGCATGGGAACAGTGCTGGGGAATTGGGGGAAGGGGAACAGACAAGTTGCTGTCATTTTGTTCTTCAATCTAGTTGTGGAGGACGTTGCTTCACTGGCGCAAGTTGGCACCATCATTGTGCTCTTCCCGGCGAGGCAGGTCAGTCGCCGGCTTCTGGAGGGCCGCTCACCGCGGCTGCTGGCCGCTCACGCTGGCTGCTGGCTACACACGGTAGCCCATGGCAACCCACTGCAGCAGGGGCTGCAGCCTACGCCGTCCCGGTGACTCATGGCAGCCCAGCTCCAGGTTGAGCTGTTGTTCAGCATCTTAGCTGTAGAGGGCAGTGTCACTGGCCCTCATATGTGGGATCCGAACCGGGGCCCTCTGGCATCCCAAGCCAGTTCTTAACCATCGCGCCACTTGGCCGGCCCGAGAAAACTTTTATTTGTTGCTCTTTTTGATAATTCCACTATTTGTTTTATAAGTTGATATATATTTTATTTATGGGAGTCTTAGACATATCTTTTTGATATACACGTTATTTACATTCATAAATAGTTTATGGTATTTTCTTGAATCCCTTGTCTGAAAAAGTTCTAGGTTATTGACCACCTGGACATGGTGTGTGACACTTTCTTTGGTTTAGCTCATTGATTCCTAGTTGGTACACTTTCCTTAGGTAGCTGGAAATGTGTAAGGGCTTTTTTTTGTTGTTGTCACAATGCCTAAATGTCACTGATAGCATGTAGAGGGCAGAGGACAGGGATGCTAAGGCCGCTGCGGTACACTGGACAGCTCCACACTGCAAGGAACTGGCCAATCCCAAATGCCAACAGTTTCTCTGTGAGGGCCCATCTTGGTTGATAGGGAGTAAACAAAGATGCAGGAAGAAATAATACTGGTAGTAAGAGCTGATATTTCCTAACACTTACTACATGCCTTAGATATAGTCACCGTAACTATAGAGTTTAGTGCCTGTGACAGTCCAGGGAAGTAAATACCATTACTAGTCCCAGTTTACAAATGATTAAACTGAGGCAGGATAGGTTTGTCTCTGGATCTTGCATGCTTAACTCTAATGCTCTATTATTTCTACATGCTTGACTCTCTTGATTCTGTAACTTTTTTTGAATTTTTATAAGAGTTTCTTTGAGCCAAACAGACAACATATGTCTGGGAGCAAGATCTCAAATGTTCCCTGTAACTTTTATTGAACACATCCTCCAGTTAATAAAACAAATTGATCAATTATAAGAGGAAAAAGAGAAATACATTTGCATTGTGTACTAACAGTTTATCAAATTTCAGAATATACCTTTTAGAAACATTTCTTCCAGTCCAGTAGAATATTGGTAAAGTATCTCCTCCAAGTGTTTTTTAAAATATGGAAAATGTTTGATGACATTTGTTTAAAATTAGAATGGCTTTATGGATTGAGGCAAACTCTTCTTTTATGGAAAAACAACTGATGCCCCATAAACGTCTGGTGAATTGAATTGACTCCATGGAGGCACTTAGTGGTTTTAGAGGGTGCCATGATCTTGCACATTTGTTTTTTACTTCACATAAAAGATAATCTGCCTCAGGCATGATCTTTGTAATTTGTAGGCATGTGTCAGTGTCACTCGATGAAGAATGTGGCTCTTTCTTGGACATGCCTCACACTTTCCTGCCTCTGTGCCAGTTCCAGTTTGTTCCTTTGCCAGGCATACCCTCCCTTCAGACCCACATATTGTAGTATAAATGCACCTTCCTTTACAGGCGCTTTCTTGATCTCCACTGAATGTTATCTGTACCTCTCACAGCACTTATCATCATACCATGAATTATAATTATTTATGTGCGTATTTTATCTCTTCCTCTAGAAAAGGACCACGGATGCTAAGAGCTATGCCTGCCTCCTCTGGTATCCTGTGTCTGGCACAGAGCCACGCATAAGCTGGAACTCAAGAAATCTTTGTTTAGTGGAAAGTTAAAAGAACTACAGAAGTAGTAGTAAAGCAACTCCATCACCTAGGGGAGGTAATAGGCATACTTTACTCTGGACTGCTGTTGCAGAGAGGATTTTGTTTGGCTTGAACAAGATAAACATATATTTTTCTCTTATATAACCAGCAGTAGAAGGCCGGTTTGGTACTTCTGTGGTACCATCAGGGAACCAGGAACCTGTCTTCTTGCTGCACAATTCTCTGCTGGTGTCTTCCATTCCTAACTTTGCCTCATTGTCCAAAATAGCTGTTACAGCCATAACCATCTCTGATCCAAGCTAGGGAGTGAGAATAGAGGAGGAAAAAGAAGGGCGTGCCATTTCTGTTTAAGAAAGACTTTCTGGGAGTTCAGTACAACACTACTTCTTGCATTTCATCTTATTGATCAAGACTTAGTCCTGTGACCACACTTAGCAGAAGTCTGAGAAATGTAGCCTTTTAGCTGAACCCATTGTTCTTCTGAATAAAAACGGGACTCAGTGTCTGAAGAGGAAGGGGGACTGAACATTGAAGTAGGCTGCTGTGGTCCTGACCATAGATGACAGTGGGATTTGTTCAGCTCTGAGGATCACCTTTTGGGAGAAACAGACAATTTGAACTACATTTGGAGGAGAGAAACAAGGATGATTAGAGAACTGGACACCATCTTATGGGAGGAATGATGGAAAAACCAGGGTTGTTTTTCTTTTGAAGAAGATTCAGGGGAACAATAGCTCTCTCTCTCTCTCTCTCTTCAAATATTCTATATCCTATGGAAGAAGGATAAAGCCTTATTATTAATGATTCTCAAGGATAGGAAGGAAGTCATAGGCATACTGCATGCACCGGAAAGAATGCTGGAATTAGACTTTAAGGTCTCTTTTAACCTTATATACTAAAGACCGTATATAGTAGAGATGTATACCATATATATATATATATGCATGTGTGAGTCTCTTATTTTAAGATTAGAGATACTGCTTGTTCTCTGGGTTCTTTACATCAGAATCGCCTTTTCTT
>NW_017732633.1:216527-218490 GCF_001890085.2 Hipposideros armiger | reverse complement strand
TCATTCATTGTCTAATTCAGTACAGGTCGAGAGCCATGAAAACTCTAGCCACACTATGGAGATCCAAGGGAGAGAGAAGGAAAGGGTTTTTCCACAAGGGTGGGGGAAATGAAGCAGAGGTAGGACCATTTAACTAGATAAGGCCCTAATAGCCTCATTCCTGGACTATCAGAAGAGCCTTTTAAGTTTAAGTTGTTTTTCCCTTTTTGCAACTTTTTACCCACAAAACTTAGTGAAGTGTTGAGTGGTCTTAGTAAACAGTGAGCATAACCCTTCTCAGAGAAGAGCTGGCCTCACTTTAGTTTCTGGCAGGAAATGAGATGGTTGTGCTGGCTTGCTTTAGGAGAGCCAAATTGCTGTGGGCTTTTCAGTAGCATCCTGACAGCTGTGATTCTGCCTCCTTAAGGGCACACAGACAAGTGGTCTGCCAGAGCTTCAGCATGTTTGTTGGATTGTACTGAGTGTGGAGCATCTGCTCTGTGAGGTGGAGAATACTTAGGAGGGTGGTCAGGTCTCACTCTTTCGTTACCAGGGAAGCCCAGCGCTGGGGTCATGCCAGGGGGATATTTTATTTCTTCTTTTGGAACATCTGGATGTCTAGGTTTACATAAATCCATTCTCATTCCAGCAGAAAGAAGGTAATAACTTAAGATGATCAAGTTTGTTGAATGTTGAATGTATTAGAAAGGCATTATCACAAATGATTGTATTCGAAGAATATGTTTGCCCTTGTAGCATTTTTCTGTAAGAGGAAGTTTAGAGAACCAGGATAATGAGTATCTTACCACTTTTAGGAAGAACTTGAAATTTCATTCTTTTGAACTTAGGGCCGGGAGAATTTCTGAACTTTCTAAATGGAAAGCTTTTTAGCTTAGTTTCAGTAGATTACTATCCTGAATTTTTTTATGTCCCCAGCTCTATGCTATATGTTGAGGTATGAGTTGAGAGGTCAATAGGAATCCTTTTGTGACTGTAAAAAGGTAACCATATCCAAGTTTAATGGGCAGTGTAATGATTTAAGGTCTACCCTGGGAAAACTTTTATATTTATCATTATTTTTTGGTGTTGAAATTATTCACTTACAATATGCCACATAAAAACTCCAGAGAATCACCTGAGATAGAGTGATTTAAAATAGACAAAAATATAAAAATGCTCATGGTGGGAAAATAGAAAGACGCATGAAGAAGAAAAAGGAAACCAATGGCAGGCTTGATTTTGTTCTAGCTGGATCTCTGTTTCCTGGAATGAATCTTGACTTTCAGTCTTGCACTTGACCCCAGACTGGGCCAGTGGGTGCTTTGTCCATGGGCAGGAGGCCACACAGCCACCGTCCATCCTTGTTCTCAATGCTGAGCCTCCTACAAACAAGGTGGCTCCTATAAGCAAGGTTTTGGAAATTTTCTCAGTTACATATGAGAGGAATGAACAGGTCTTGTTTGGTGAAGGCATCGATCCCTGGGTATTTTATGTCCTAGACTGTTAGCATGTTAGAGTTGGATGAGGGGTGGAAGTGCTAGGAGGGCGTTTCCCCTTCATGGAGGGACTGCTGAATTCAGGCATTGTGCTAGTGGTTCATAGGGATCTCTTTAATCCTTACCAGAACCTGATTTTATGGGTCAGAAATTTTGCAGTTAAGGAAACTGTTTCTCGGAGACTTTAAATCCAAGTTTACCAAGCTAAGTCAGTTAAGCAACAAATATTTGTTGAGTGAAAATTCAATGGTAAATAAGTGAAACAGTTCCTGCCCTGATGGAACTTAGAGTTTAGACTGCTCTGGGGACAGTCAGTGCTGTTGCAGGGGGTTGAAACTGATGTGTCTCTTGGCTCTTAGTCTAGTATTTTCTCCATTAACAACTTATTTTAGCCCTTATTGAAAAGTCTGAATTTCTTACTGAAGTTAATTAAGATTGTATTATTATAATACCTAAGGACCTGCACATTCATTCATTGTCTAATTCAG
>NW_017732633.1:209968-213057 GCF_001890085.2 Hipposideros armiger | reverse complement strand
AGAGGGCATTTGAAGACATTATTTTGTTCTGGTAATTATACAGATGGGAAAAGGTTTCCCCATAGAGCAGGTATGTTTAGGACTTTATTTTTTATAGCAATGATCCCTTACATTAATGAAGAACTGCTTGAGGATTTTAGATTTTCAGCTTGTGTTTTTTTCTGGTGTGACTCCCCCCACATCCCCCTCCCCAGCGGGGAAGCCTGTGGACACACTGTGGAGCATTCCAGGGTGAAGCAGGCCTCCCTGGAGCTTAGAGTCTTTATCACGCTCCCAGGGGAGTTCATTTCAAGTTGCTGGTACTAGCAGCTGCAGCCTGATATTGCCCAATCCCAGGCCCTCTTATTAATGGGTGGGAGGGAGTGGATTGCTGTTTAAGAAATTTTATTATCTTTAGAAGGCAAGAATTTATTATAGGGGTTTTCTTCGATGATCTCTTTCATGTGGGTTAAGACGTTTTGAGCTCTGAAGGTCCAAGCTGCTTAGAGGTTCTAAGTCGTTCTCAACTGGGAGTGGTACCACCACTCTCAAGGGGTGTTTGGACATGTATGGGGGTGTTGTTTGTTGTCACAGTGTCAGGGAGATGGGCACTACTGCTATTCCTCATGTCAGCACCTGCTTTGCCAAGGGCGATTGAGTAATCGTTTCACCCTAAATGCCAATCACATCCTCTTGAGAACCTCTGAGAAGTGTGGTTTTATATATGTAACGCTCTGTAGTGTTGATTGACACAGGTTGTAGGGGTAGGAGGTACTCAGTGAAAAATAAGTAGCATGTGAGAGACTAGGGAGAAGTGAAGAAAGGCAGGTAGTGAGTGTTTCCATGAAAAGGGAGAAGAGTAGGGCCAGCCGAGTGGCGCGATGGTTAAGAGCTGGCTTGGGANCCGGGCCCTGCTGCTCAGAGCTGGCGTCCCAAGCCAACTCCCAACCAACGCGCCACTTGGCTGGCCCAAGAATTGCCTTTTCTTAATGGTTGCTATAGTGATGATACTGTTAGTAGTTTACATTTTGAAAAACTCAGGGCTTTTCCTTTTGTGAGATGTAGCCTCTATTTCCTTCATGATTAGACTTTTTCAAAAGGTCATTGAGTCAGAAACAATTTCCACACTTAGAGTGAAGTGAGAATTCGTAGATTGTAGATACTAAGATCAAAGTTTAGTAATTCCATGTTGTCTAACTCAGTAATTCAATAAATAGTGTCACTGTCAACTTCTTTGGACTAAGATATCCATGTCTAGGCAACTGGTTAATATTATTTAGTTAAACATTTTTATTACTACTACTATTATTATTACTAAACATCTTTATTACTATCATTGTTACCAAACATTTTAAACTCCTGAAATGTAATTATTGAAAATGTCTTAAAAAGTGATTATTAATCAGAGAAATAAACTAACAAAGAGTTAACTTATTATACCAAGCAATGATATATTTTTGAAAGTGCATGAAAACTTGCCTATCTTTTTGTGAATTAAGTTCTATTTTTCCAGTTCAGTTTTATTTTGAATATATGTATATGTATATATTTTTCTCTTGTGAACTTGGGATATAAGAAATATTTATTTAAGGAGAGAGTATAATTTAAAATAGTGGTGATGTAGTAAGATAATATGAAATTTCTGTGTTGAATCAGCTTTTTTGGGAATCAACTATTATTTTAATGAGGGTAATTTAAAAAGATTCTCAAACTGTGTTGCAGATTATGAATATAGAAGTGCTAGAATGCAAGCAAACATATGAAATGAAAAAAACTGAAAAATCTGAAGGGAGACAATATATAGAGTTTCAAGTATCAGAAAACACTTTGCTAAAAATAGTAACAATAGGTCACATTTGTTGAACATTTACATATGTGCTAGGTCCATAGTCTTTTTTCTATCTTCATGTTAACCTTATGAATAGGAGCCCTTATTATTCCCATTTTTAGATGAGAAAATGGAAGCATGGAAATTAAATTACATGCCTGCCACAGTGTTAGTAAGAGGTAGGTAGAACTGGGATTTTAACCCAGGCTGGAACTGGGATTTTAACCCAGGCTGGATGACTCTAGGGACTTACCTCTGGAAAGTTACTGGGCTTCTAAGCAGTCTTTCCTTCCTTCCTCCCCTTCCTCCCCTTCCTCACCTAATCCCTTCCCCCAATTTTAGAGTAGTGTATCAAGCATATAGCCTCCTGGTTATTCAGACTTCGTGGAAAGGCTGTTGGCTTCAGACATGCTCGACTGAATGGAAGAAGGGAAATCTAGACTCTTCGACATAATGTGTATCCCCAAAGTGCACCTTTAAGAATGCATATCAAGGTCACTCCTGGATCAGCAAACTTTGTAACAGTGGCCGTCGTGTGTGAGTGCGCGCGCGTGTGCGTGTGTGTATGTGTGTGTGTGTGTGTGTGTGTGTGTGTGTGTGTGTGTGTGTGTGTCTGTACATGCATAAATACACACGCACATTGGATGGAATTGGTGAATCTTGTGTTTCCAGTGGAAGGAGTTCTTTGAGTTACAGAGTAAAGGGTTTCAGTTTACAAAAGAACCAAAATTAGTGTTTCAATAAATCATGTTCATTTGTTACTTGCATCTCTAGGCCTTTGAAGTCATTACTTTAGCAATATTTCCTTAGGGCCTTTTCCTTTAGCCCAGATTAATCTAAGACACATTATTCTCCTGGAAAGCCTTTAACTGGCCTGCGCTTGTGTGGAAAAATGCTATCTCACTGCTGATGGGGTTTCTGGTATCAGCAAAAATGGCCTGTACACATCCCACAACCTACCTGGTTTGATATCAGTAGCCCTGATAAGATACTCTATCCGCCTGAAATCTGCCCCATCAAGCTGGTGAGGAAGATATTTGGGCATTAGAGAATATCTGAAATGCTACAATTAGAAAACTCATTCCTTCGAGAGCTTCCTATTTTCTGCTGAAAGTGAAAATACCCATGGAAGGGTTTTTTAAAAAATCACTTCAACATTGCTGTAAGTTCACAGCAGCTTTTGAGGGTCATTCATTGTCTAATTCAGTACAGGTCGAGAGCCATGAAAACTCTAGCCACACTATGGAGATCCAAGGGAGAGAGAAGGAAAGGGTTTTTCCAC
>NW_017732633.1:205389-208238 GCF_001890085.2 Hipposideros armiger | reverse complement strand
CCTTATTGAAAAGTCTGAATTTCTTACTGAAGTTAATTAAGATTGTATTATTATAATACCTAAGGACCTGCACATTCATTCATTGTCTAATTCAGGACTGTCACTATAGATAGCCAATTTCCAGACTGAGATGGCCACTGAAAACTCTATTTTTGACCAAATCCTTAACATCAGTTTATTTTCTTGTCGTTGCCATTTTCAAAAGTGTAACACTGGCAAAATTTCAGTAAGCAATGATTTTAGTTATCTGTGTGTCAGTTAGTAGAGATTTTATTGTATGTACAGGTACTTTTTAGTATAGTTTATTCCTGAAACAGTTACTGTTTTCCAGCATTAAAATTCTAAGTTTCTATTTTAATGCATGGTTAAAATTTTGTATTTATAATAGTGACAATAGGTTTTTACTGTCATTACTTATGATACTTAAAATGCAGATTGGGCAATATGTTAGGAAATACACTCAACCCTTTTTCTTTTTGCTTCTGACAATCATTGCAGGTGAACTTGTAACTCCATTTAAGCTGCTCTTAATATTGGAACATTATAATATCACCATATATAGTCAGAAGCCCAAACACCACTTTGGCACACTTGGGTACCAGTTGATGATAATATAATGTTGTTGATTCTGTGTCAACAAACTATTGAGTTGTTTCAAGTCATCACAATCACATTATAGCATGAAGTGATGACATTTAAAGAGCCCAGAAGTGATTTGGAGCCCTATAAACGCTGTTTGTGCCTGGGCAGAGTAAACCAGGGCCAAAGGACTTATGATGTAACAAATAACCCACAGGAGATGCATGTTTCGAAGTTTTCTTTTTTGCTCAGTCTGTTAAAATCAATATAGTAGAGGAGACACAAGAGATTTAGTGTCGTTCTACCATGAAAGTCTTTGCAAATACAACAGATTCTATTTTATAGATTCCCAAGTTAACAAAATCAGCTTTACCTTTGACTCTGCATAGGGAAACTAAAATTATGATTGTTATGTTATCAAATGGCATCTAATACAAATTACAAATTTTGTTTTGTAGAATCAGATGTTCTCTTGCAGTGTTTTTTGGGTGGGGCAGGGCAGAGGACTTTTCACTTCAGAGTAATGCTGGATATAAATGTAATGTTTTGTATAATATGTGGTGCTGAGTCCCATCCTTTACTTAATTCACAGAGAATGACCTAAACATATAAATAGGCTGCCAAGGATTTGGGGTTGACTTCTTAGAGTCTTTATGGCCTCCCATGGAGGTCAACCTGGACTGTTGAAATGTTGAATTGTTAATTAAATTGGAAGAAACAGTGACTCAAAACAACAGGATCTCTTATAAAAGTCCACAAATCATCAGGATTTCAAGACTTTATCTTTTGGAAATTATCAGGGCTTCACCCATAGATTCCAATGCATCATATATTGTTTATTTATTGAGAGTCATCTGGATACTAGGAGGTACTGTGCTAGGCACTGGGATTACAGAAGTATTTATTCCTGCCCTTAGGAGCTTAGGTTTGGAATTGTTCTGTTCATAGTAGAATCATAATAAATCACTGCCACCTTGCTATCACCCTTCTTTTGGCCACTTAATCTCATCTACTTCTTCTGTTCTTTGTGTATCATATATCAGGTCATGGTAGGAGAATTTTGAGTTTCTGCATATAACATTCTTCCTGAGATATAACCTGTCACTAGAAGAGAAAAAGATACAAAAACATTGTGTAAAACATCAGCAAAACCGGTTTTTTAAAAAGGTAACGACATAGTACATTTTTATTAAAAATGTTGACTTCAGTTTACAAGATGATTAATTATCAGTACTTGCCCAAGAACAGGCTTTAAAACTTATTGGTGGAAATCTTTTCACATTCTAGCTGCACCATATTTCTTAAGATTTTTTTTTTCTTTTTCAAATTCTTTGAAGATAGAAACTATTTCTTTCTCCTCTCTTTTTTTAAAACATTTTATTGGGGAACAGTGTGTTTTTTTCCAGAACTCATCAGCTCTAAGTCAAGTAGCCGTTTCAATCTAGTTGTGGAGGGCGCAGCTCCTTGGCCCATATGGGAATCAAACCAGCAACCCTGGTGCTTTGAGCACTGTGCTCTAACCACCCGAGCTAACCAGCCACCCCATTTCTTAAGATTTTAAGAAAATTTTTTTTGTTGACAGAGACCATACATGCCTCTAAGCTAAATATTCAAGGTTGAGTCTTGCATGTGTGTGCACCTCAACTCATCTTCTAACAAATGAACTACTGATAAAGGTCAGTGCTTGTGTAAATAATGTAATAAGTCCTACCATAGGCATCAACATTCCTGATCAAAGTTGTCATCAGACTTGCTTACTGATGTAGAAACATTGGTTGCTTCAGAGTAAATTATATATATGTATTTATCTATCTATCATCTATCTATTTATCTCAAGGGGTGTTTGGACACACAATTATAACATTTATATTGTATATAATATATTACCTATTATATATAATATATGTAAAAAATACCTGATCTGTTCTTTCTGAAAATGTACACATTTATAATGAGAGGTTATTTAGTTCCTAGCATGAAATTTGTGACCTATAAACCCGCTTAACAATTCCATACTGATCCAATATGGATTTGGGCTATGACTAAATAGAAATAAGTTACTATTTTGTAGCAAATTGAGGTTAGGGTGCAAGATGCTACGTCTCATTAAATTTAGTGTATGGACACTGATTGTTTTTTTTTTAAAGATTTTATTGGAGAATTGGTGGAGGGGAACAGTGTTGGGGAATCAGGGAAGGGGAACAGACAAGTTGCTGTCCTTTTGTTCTTCAGTCTAGTTGTGGAGGACGTTGCTTCACTGGCCCAAGTTG
>NW_017732633.1:188491-203494 GCF_001890085.2 Hipposideros armiger | reverse complement strand
CAGTGAAGCAACGTCCTCCACAACTAGACTGAAGAACAAAATGACAGCAACTTGTCTGTTCCCCTTCCCCCAATTCCCCAATTAAAAAAAAAATCTTAAAAAAAAAACCAAAGAAAAGGGAGAAGAGTAGCTTGATTAGAAAAGGTGGAAACTTAATTTCCCACTGGGAGGCCATTTTGATAGTGCATCACATTATTTTGCTGGCTTTTGACCATTGAAAACACACTTTCCAAATTATTAAGCAATTATTTAAGCAATCTTTGAGATCAACCGACTATCTTGAGCGCTGACTGAATTCTGTTGGTTGGGTGCTCAGAAACATTCAGCTTGGAGAGGATGGTGGAGAAAGAACACAAGGATAATTTTGGTGGCACCTGTAGAACCTGTTGGCCATTTACCCAGCAAGTGAAGCTGCTTTGGATCAGGCCTGGTGAAACTGGAGGGGCTGCAAGGTGAGGCCCATCTCTGCTGGCATCCTGCTCAGACCACCCACGAGCCTGCTCACTGAGTTCATGCTCTAGGCAGCGCTCTGGGGAATGAAATGGAGCCTCCATTTCTTTGGCCATTCAGATGGCCAAAGTCTGTGTCCTAGTCCAGACTGGCATCTATCCAGAGACCTTTAGTTTTAACACAGTTACTGACTTGTGATCTCTAAGGTTTCTCACTCTCAACCCACTTAATCATGCCATTTTGCTTGGTATTCAAGGCCCTTTATTCTCCATCTCCCCAGATTTGCTGTCCAGTACTCTACAGGAGGTTCTCTGAGCTTGGTCCATGGAGCCTGCTTGTCAGGCCTTCACCCATGCGAGGCTTGTCTCGAGTTGTTTGGACCCTACTACATACACAATGCCTGGTCCCTCCAGCTCGTGCACAAAAGCCCAGTGCAGTCCTGTTCTCCATCATAAAGGCATCTCTGATCATTCCAGTTTGCGATGTTAATTTTTTTCACCCTGAGACCAGTTGGTTCTTAATTATCTCTGCTGCTTATTTGGAACCAGATCATCTGCTGTCATATGGCACAGCTTTGGAGTCAGACTACCTAGATGTGCATCCCTGATCCACTGTTCACTAGCTGTGAGATTAGGTCAAGCCTGTTTCCTCATCTATGAAATTGGGCTATCAATATTATCTCACAGGATTGTTGTGAGGACAAATGAGATAATCTATGGAAAACTCTTAAAATACTTTTGGCACATAGTACATTCTGGGTGAACGAAAGCTATCATTTGTTTTGTAGGAAGTGGAAGGAAAAAGCGCATAGACTATGGAATCAGACAGGTCCGGGGTCTGAATCAGACCCTGACATTTTCTACCCCTGTGATCCTGGGGGAAGTTTATTAATATCCCTGAGGTTCAATTTCCCCTTCTATTAAATAAGTAGAAATCCCACTTCGTAACATTTCTAAGAGGATCCAATGGATATGTATAGAGGTTTACATATGGTCGAACACATAGCAGGTTCTTAATATACAGCAGCTATTGTTGCGTGGCTATTTAATTTATAATGTATAAATAAATTTGTAAGCTCTATAAAAAGGACCATGTAGCTTTCTTTGTTTCTTCCACAAACCCTAGAACAATGCTTTGCACATAGTAGGTATGATTTTTTTGTGGTTGTAGTGAATCTTACATCATATTCTTTTGGTCCTTTTTATTTTTTAATTGCAGTTAAATAATGTGTGTACACAATCATTCATCAACTGGCTTTGTGGGTTTTGCCACAAAGTCTTTGAGTTCTTGAAATGTTCTCCTACTGTTTTTTTGCTCTATCAAAAACCATCTGGGTTCTGAAACCATAATTCAGAAAAAGCAGTCAACTCAGGGGTTTGTAAACTGGGCTTAAAAAAAAAAAAGAAAAAGAATTCTGGCCACCTATTTGGTGATCTGTTATAAACCCAGGCAGATAAAATATTGCCCAGAAAGAGTAGTAGGTTTGTTTGCTGTGCATGTCTTGTTTCAGTTCAATCAATTGAGTCCTTGACTGTTCCACCGGTTGACATTCTGCAGAGCAGGGGCTTCCACACAATATGTTACTCTTGGCTGTCAGGGCTGCAGTGTGAAGTTTTGGAAATGAGTAAGCGACTAAATCTTCAAAAGCGACTGGTCCTGGTAGTGTGGATAAGGTGTGAGAATAGTAGTAAATCATCACCCAACTTATAAACATCGTATGTATATCAATACAAAGAGAATAAAAATAAAGAACAGAAAAAAAATGAAGTAAAATTATATGTGAATTAAGCAATTGCCTCTGAAGTTTATTTGTTTCTTTGAGTTCAGTGAAATAGGACTATTGGTCATCTGGTTTTACATGTTTTTAGAAAGAACACATGTACCTCCTCAGGTAGACCAAGTGTCTGGAAGGACCAGCACATGTTAAGAGGATCTAGCAGGAAAATAGGATTTGCCACAGAAATGACCTTCCCCTGTTAACTCTGGACAATGTTCCATTGACTGTGACTTGCATTTTTCTTCTAAGGAGAGAATTCATGAGCCGGAAAAGAAACTTACAAGAAAAGCGTAGAAGGATGAGACTGTTATTAATATGGCTCAATATTTTTCTCTCTTTTTTTAAACTTCTGGATATTCCTCTTATTTTACATTAGTCCAGATTTCACTTTTCTTTGTATGGATTTGGATTTAAGATGGTAAACTCCAATTTAGTCTCATTTTTTGCCCCGATTTTTTTTTTTTTTTTAGATTTTATTGGGGAATTGGGGAAGGGGAGCAGCCAAGTTGTCCTTAGATCTCAGTTATGGAGGGCACAGCTCCAAGTCCAGTCGCCATCTGGCTGCCCGTAGGCAGCTCACGGCCTCTCAGCTCAAGGTGCTGTGAGCCATCCTGCTACTTGTTGGCAGCTCAGCGGCAGCTCACTGGCCATGTGGGAATCGAACCAGCGACCCTGTTGCTCAGAGGTCGCGCTCTTAACCAACTGAGCCACATGGCTGTCTCCCGCCCTGATGGTTTTTTATATCTCTGATATATAATGATCCCAACAAAATGAATCTCACAAAGAGGAATCTTCATTACCTGATGAATATGCATTGGCTATCCCACATGTGCCCAGTGAAGGATACAGAAGTGGTGTTTTCAATCCAGTGTTGTTCTTCATCTGAGAAAAACAAATGGCTTATTCCTTCCTCTAGGCATTACCTGTTACTCTTAATACCATATTCTTAGTCCAACACTTAGATCACAAAGCTTGGGATATGGCTATTTATGAAGAAAGGATTACTCTTGTTTTTTTTTCTCCTTCTTGGGGCCCTACAAGGTTGGAAAATAAGTTTATCCTTAGGTCTTATATGATTTTTTTCGAAGAGATTGAAACTTTGATTGTTCTGTGTTGCTTTTGATTGTTGTGAATTTTCCTGTGCCGAAGAGTTTTTATGTGCAATGTTGATTGCCAAATTAGACTACTAGTTTCCAACTGAATTATATGAGCATATGATATGGCTTCCACACCAGCCTAATTAATGAATTCAGTTAATGTCGATAGCAACTTCAGGAAAAAGTCAAATTTTTACATATTTGTTCTTGAGTGTGGTGGAATAATCTCCCCCCCCCCCCTCTTTTTGGCGAAAGGGAAAATGGAGCAGTGGTCAGTATAGCATGGATGCTGCAACCAGAACTGCCAGGTCCAAATCCTTGCTTTGCATATATTTGCTGTTTGAGCTTAGGCAGTTACTGAACTGCTCTGTGCCTCAATTTCTTCATTTATAAAATGTTCGTAATAATAGCATCTGTTCCATAGGGTTGTTATGAGGATTAAATGACTTAAAGTTGGCAAAGTGCTTGGAACAATGCATGCATTTATGCACCGCATGTGTATTTTTTTCACCTTTGCACCATCTATTTTGATTCTTGGGAAAGGCTAGTGCTGGGAAGTAAGGTGTCCATTTGATTCTAATGGCTCCTTGTCAAATAAAAATCTGGTTCTTAACAAAAGGTTTGTATTTCAGCAAGTGTTACGATGTTTTTTTCCTTGATTTTTCCTAGAGGAAAAATATTTTTAAGTTATAAAAGTTATTTTTTTGCAAAGCTACCTCTTGGTTAAAACTGAATTGGTTGGTTATGGATGTTTAGACACCATTTGTTGAAAAAAGTTTTAAATTTTGCTCTATTTAGATTTTTTTCTGCCATAAACTGAGTGTTTGGCTCCAGTGTATGAAATTCCCCCTCCCATTTTTTTGGACTTCAAGTTATTAAACAATCAAGTGTAGATAATATCTAGTATCTTTTAGAGGGGTTGTGAGTAAAAGCTACAAGCTTAAAACATTGAGAAAATAAGGTGAATACAGACCAATTGAAATCAGGGGCACCTGCAGTTGTTATCAGACCAGATCTAGACCTATTCACCAGCAGCTTGTTTGTAAACAGCACCTTTCCCTTTATAATAGAATGAATGACAGGCTTCTGACACCAGTGGAGCATTTTGGTTGATTGCTAAGAGGTCAAACAGCAATGATAGAGTATCCGTTTGTTTTTTCTGGATAGATATTTCCAAACAATAGTCATTTGGGAGTTATAGCAGGCATGTAAGTTAATATTGAAAAGGTGAATTTGACAAATGAATTATCATGGATATGTTGATAAATTGAGTAAATCGGGTTTGATATATTACTTTAGATAACTGAGTGTTTGGGAGATCAAATGTGAAAAGCACTAATTCTAAAGAGTTACTTAATTGCAAAATTTCCCCTACCAGTTACATGTTTTTATGTGAGTGATTTTTAAATAACTGGCTTTGAAGTACTTAAAAAAAATGTCTATTGGGTGTCTTTTTTGTGGTTTTTTTTTTTCATGACGTGTTTACCTTCGTATTTTAGCGAAAACAACAAACCTCAAAATTTGACTTGTAAGAAAAGTTGCTTAAGGAATAGTACTAAATATATGTGTTTTCAAAACAGGCAATATATTGTTTTGAGAATTTACTTCTGTATACTTAGTTTCTAAGTTTATGCTTTTCTTTTCCCCTATAGCAGTATGAAGGAAGCTCTTTGTGAGGGGACTGATCTTTAGATTGTTATAATTTTTCAACCAGAAGTTATTAGATACTAAGGGAGACAAATGTACTGAACTTTCAAATGTAATATGTTGGATTATAACAATAGACCTAATTGATAAAAGTGATTTAATAAATGTTGTGTTAATAGCTAAACCTCCAAAGCCCCTAATCTCCCATGGAAATATTGCTTTGTAGAACAAAATCCAATGAGAAGTTCTGGGATTCCAGAGTGAATTTGTACATTCCTTAGGGGCATTTTTGCAAGGGAGGTTGTTGTGTTTTAAAGGTAGTTGATAAGAGACCTGCACCACCAACCCCAGACCTGCACCACCAACCACCATCATGCATTAGTCTATAGAAGGTATTTGGGTGTACGTATTCCTGTACCACTCGGTACCACCATTTAGCCAAGGGAAGTTTCTGACCATTTGCAGCATACATTATAAATCAGGATGTCACTACCAGACAATCAGATTTGAGCATTCCATGAACAAAGTAGCCTATATCCCCTAGGAATAGATCACTTAACTATGTTTATGTCATGCTGTTGATATGCCTGCATTTAGACAAGTCAGGATAGCACATTGTTTATTTATTTTAGGAGTAGGTAATTGGTCTGTATATTTACCTAATTTGGGGTTAATTAGCCAAAAATTGAAATGAGTAATTTAGCATGAGTGCTTAAACACATGAGGAAAATACAGTTATTCTTCTAACCCCCAAATTGCTTCTCTACCGTCTTGGGTTTGTGGAAATAATTTTGAGTCTTCTCCAAGTTGGGCTGGTGTTGGCTGCTCTCTTTAAAAAACTTTCTACTTGGCACATAATGCATGAGGAGATCACTGGTCAGATATTTGGGGGAAACTCAGAGAATTTCCAACTCCTAAATTAGTGTCCTGGGGAGAACCAGGAAAACCAAAGGATATATTGGTTAAATGAAATGAACTGCTTAAGTTAGAGTCTCTTTCTGGCATCACTAGGGGATAATCACTGCCACTTGGGAATGTGGCAACTTTTGGAGCCACGTTTGTACACTCTGTTGTCTACAGAGATTTTTTTTTTGTCTTTTTAATTTTTTAAATGAGATGAGCTTACAGACGTTGCATCTTACAAATTTGTTAAAAAACAAAAGCTAAAATATTTGTCTGAGTGTAAGAATGAGGGACCATAAATTGCCATCTATGATTTAGTAACAAGAAGGCACTTTAAGAAAAATATAGGGTGAGGAACTGAAAATAGCACAGTCAAGCAAATGAAAAGTTACTCATGATGTTATCAATCAGAGATAACCACTGTTAACATTTTGATCTTTTTCTACGCTTCTCCCCCCACCCCCCACCGTGACTGTCATAGGGAAAATTTTGCATTCTTGTCTTTGTTACATTATATTATAAATATTTCTTTTAATCATTTAGCAGTTCTTCATAATGATTTTATGAGTTCTTAATATGTCAATATATAGATATAAGAAAATTTAATCCTTTTCCTATTATTGGATATCTAGGAGGTTTGCAGTTTCCTTTATTATAAATAATAAAGTGATAAAAATCTCTAGTTCCTTAGAAGAAAATACCTATAGTAAAAGTACTAAGGTAAAGAGAAAGCGCTTTAAAAAAACTAAGATCTATGTCAAATTGCTTCTCAGATTGGTTGCTTACATCAAGGCACACTGTGGTCATCAACTGTGTATGAAAATGACCTTTTTTCTGTAGACCCCGCAACAGAGAATTTAATCATTACACAAATATTTCCCTAATTTATAAAATAATATATATTCCTTTCATTACTAATTAGTTGAATAATTTTTCATTTTTATTAAAAATTTGTATTCTGTGAAATATCTGTGTGGCACAGTTTTTTTTCCCCTTTTTTTAACTGGTTTTCTGTTGCTTGTGGGGTTGCAGAGTGTGACAGTGAGCATTTTCGCTGTGAAGATGGGCACTGTATTCCTGCCTCCTGGAGGTGTGATGGGACCAAAGACTGTTTGGATGACTCCGATGAAATTGGCTGCCGTAAGTTGGGAGGGGCCAGGCTAAGCTCTGTTTTTAGTAACGTAAGTGCTTCATAGTGATTTCAGCTGTAACAAAAAGAGTTGTGTCTTTAGTGATAGATTCAGGACTGGGCATAAATCTTTTGAGATTTGTGTGGTTGAATAAAGGACTGATGGTATTAGTAATTGTTTCACTCCCCTTTCAGGAAGGGTTCAGTTCACATCAGTTTCTATTTTACCTGTAATCCCATGACCTTGATAAGGAAACAAATTTGTGAGTGGTTTTCTGAAGCCTATAACTATTTCAGGTTATTCGCCCTGGAAATTTTGTGAACCAATAAGAACAAACAAAAAATAATGTTATTTGAACTGCTGTGATTTGTAACTACAGAGTCTGTTTTAATATAAAGGATGTAGTATAATTTGTGTGAATTACCTTAAACTATATGGTGTGTGTGTGTGTGTGTGTGTGTGTGTATATATATATATATATATATATATATATATATATTCTAATTTATAAAAAATTAGAGTTAAAAACATGATAATATTGTAAAGCCCCAAATTAACTAATTATAAAACCACTTTAACATATGTTTCTTCATTCAGTTTTCTCAACAATATTCTGAGGTAGGATTCAGGTTAGGGAACTGAGGCTTAGAGAAGTTAAGTCATGTATTCAAGGTCCCCCAACTGGTGCACCAATCCCAACCCTACCATCCATTGCTTTCCCATTATGCCCATTTGCCATAGATATCTGTCACACTCATGCAATTTCATTCATGCTGATAAGAGTTATCATCCAAAAATCAGGAAAGCAGGTGAAAAAATAATTTTGTGTTGAATTGTTGACCACACTGTGGCACAACGGAACATGAAACTTTGTTGTAATGTTTGGATGACAAAGCATTTGAGAATGAGAGGAAGGGTGGAGAGTAGATCCTATATAGTTTCTCAAACTCTCATGCACAAATGGGTCACCTGGGGAGCTTGCTAAAGTATAGATTTGGATTCTGTGTGTTTGAGGTGGTTTCTGAGATTCTGCATTTCTGAAGACTCCCAGGTTATGTTGATGCTGCTGGTCTGTGAACCACAGTTTGAGGAAGGAAGTAGTTCTATTTGTAGAGATATAATCTACAAATTATGTAGGTTCCATCTGTTTGTCTTCTTTGGGCTTACTGAGTTCATTTTAGGTTAAACAGTAGGAGCAAAAAGGCAAGAGCAGTATATTTTGGGATAAAGGAATGAATGAACAACTACACCAACAACTCTTCAGAGATTGTTATCATATTTCCGTATTTTATAACAATGATCATAAAAAGTGACAGCAACTAACATTATATGGTACTTTCACGTACATCATCTAACTTATTTTTAATAGCAAACTATGAAATAAGTGATTCCATTTTATGTTGCATACACTGAGACTCAGAGAACCTGCCAAAGATTCTAAAGCAAGTAAATGATAGAAATAATAGTTATTTGACTCTGGGTCTTCTTTTTCAAATCTCCTGTGTTTTCCAATTCATCACGGTGCTTTACTATTAGTTATCACAAAACATTTCAAATAATTTAATAATAACTCATGGTTAACTTTTACTTAAATTAAAATTTTAGTCTAATACTTTTTGTATGTGTGTTTGGGCTGTTTTATTTTCTGTATTTTTGTATTGATTTCGGTCATCAGTTTGTTGTGATGCCATTGCTGAGGTTACTTGACAGTAAACTTTGATTAGAGTCCGCAGACTCTAGTATAGGGTTCTGTACTATTTGTCATCAAATATATTAAGCAGAGTTGACACATGTTCTTTTGAGATAAGCATTGCTTGTTGTTATGATAGGGTGGATGTTTGCCTTCATGGTCCTTTTCTGGTTTGTTTTAGCTCACGTTTCTTGCCACCCGGGCTATTTCCAGTGTCAGAGCAAAGAGCTATGCATCCCTAGCTCTTGGGTGTGTGACGATGAGCAGGACTGTGAGGATGGCTCAGATGAACATCAGCATTGCCGTAAGTGTTTGTAGAGAAAGCTCACTTTGGTCCTTTGGACACCTAAAATTTAACCTGGTACAAATACAAAACACAATGGGGTGATTCCCTTTAAATGCTGAGTTGGGCCTTAAACAACAATGGAACCTGTGCCAGGAATCTCACTCAGGTTAGATGGTATTACAAGTATGAATGTGCTGAAGAAGTATAAATATACCCCAGCAATTTGGAAATGGGATAGGCTCCCAGTCTTTAATTTGGATTACTATTATTTTTTTAAAGATTTTATTTGGGAATTGGGTAAGGGGAGGAGTGTTGGGGAATTGGGGAAGGGGAACAGCCAAGTTGTTGTCCTTCAGTCTTACTTGTGGAGGATGCAGCCAGCTCAGTTCCAAGTCCAGTCTCCATCCGACCACCCTTCTGCAGTTCGCGGCCACTCAGCTCAAGGTGCTATGTTCAATTTTAGTTGCGGGTGAGCGTAGTCCATATCCCATGCAGGAGTCGAACCGACAACCTTGTTGTTAGGAGCATGTTCTCTCACCAGCTGAGCCATCCTGCCACCTGTTGGAAGCTTAGCAGCAGCTTGACTCGAGCGCAGCTCACTGGCCCACGTGGGAATCAAACCAGCGATGCTGTTGCTCAGAGCTCGCGCTCTTAACCAACTGAGCAACTTGGCCAACCCTAATTTGGATTATGTTACTTAAGAAAGAAACAAAGCGTTTAATGGTATTATAGGTGGGGTCTTCATTTGTGTGGTTGGCATTTGGATGAGTCCATTTGTTCTGTGATGTGCACTCTACTTTCACACCTTCCTCCCATTTTGCCCCAGTATTAAACTCTCTTCATTTTGACTCAGTGGAGCAAGTAGGTAGGTCCATTGGAGGCGTTGTTGGTGGTTGCTTCAGTGACTGCTGCTACAGCCACCATAGGACGAGTGGCCACAAGAAAGAAAATAATACTAATGAAGATGACTAGAGCAAGTGCAGCATTCCTGGATGTTGAGGGGGTTCAGGGCAGTAACCTGTAACCTGGAAGAAGCCCTTAGAGTCTAATTTCTTTGGGGTCAAACTGGAAAAGAGAGTTTTATTGGACTTGAAAATAATTTTGGATGGAAGAGTAATCTTGGGTTAATATAAGTTACCAAGATGTGAGAAATATGTCCATCATACTATCATTTCTTTGCTTTATTAAGGATATTTGTATAATTTATAATCATTCTTGTATCAATGGAGATGTTTTTGGCTGTAAAGAATGAAAAATGTAACATCTCGTGTACAAGAAGCCTAAATGCAGGGTTGTTCCAGGGTTCATTAATTCTTGGCTCAATAACATTATTTGATTTTTCTCCTACTTTTTTTGCTCTGCCATCTTTAGCCTATTGGCTTTTCGTTTTTACATGGAAGTGGCAGAGGTCCCAAAATTTACATCCCCCTCATTCAACGTCTAGAAGAGGGAACATCAACATTCTTTTAGGTTTTTTTTTTTTTTAAATAAGCGAAACTCACCCCCTGCACCCTCAAGAAACAAACCTCAAAAGTTTTCAGCAAGTCTGGGTTGGACCAATGTAGAAGTTGGAGAGAAGAGGTCAGGCCATAATGAACCACGTCAGGTTCTTGACGCTGATTTTCCTCTATGAGAGGAAAGGTGATCAGAGTCCAGTTCTGGTCAGTGTGTGGCATTCGCCTTTAAGCCTTACCACATTCTGCTCCATTAAATGCACATCCCACAAATCACGGACATTTGTCATCTCTCTGTTCTGGCTTTAAGATGTCAGATAAGATCCTTTTGGCTTTTTCACATACTCATTGTCTACAAAGATCAAAGAAGAAACAGATGTTTTTGATGGCTACTTCATGTAGGACCTTGTTTAGTCATTAGATGACTAACAATGAAGATTTCATGGCCTTCAGTAGTTCCTGGATGCATTTATAAAAGATTGGACTTTAGCCCAGGACTTTTGAGTCCAGTATTGAGTGTGAATTCTTTTCAGTCAGGCCACTAGATGTCAAGGGTCTTTTTTTTTTTTTTTAAAGATTTTATTGGGGAATTTGGGGAGGGGAACAGCACTGGGGAATTGGGGGAAGGGAAACAGACAAGTTGCTATTCTGTTGTTCTTCATTCTAGTTGTGGAGGATGTCGCTTCACTGGCCCATGTTGGTATTATCATTGAGCTCTTCCCGGATGAAGCAGATCAGTTGCCGGCCATTGGACAGCCGCTCACAGCGGCTCTTGGCCACTCACGCTGGCTGCTGGCCACACACGGTAGCTTATGGCAGCCCACTGCAGCAGGGACTGCAGCCTATGCCGTCGCCAGTGACTCACAGCAGCCCAGCTCCAGGTCGAGCTGTTGTTCAGCATCTTAGCTGTAGAGGGCGCAGTGTCACTGGCCCTCATGTGGGATCTAAACTGGAGCACTGCTGTCAGAGCTGGTGTCCCAAACCAGCTCTTAACCAGTGTGCCACTCGGCTGGCCCATGTCAAGGGTCTTTTGAGGAAGAGAATAGAAATTCTTAAAATACCCCTGAGTTCGACTTTGGTTTAAACCTAAAAGGAAGACTGTATAATTAAACAGGCCATTAGGGCTTGTCAGCATTGATCACGGGGTCTGCCAGCAACAAAGGGATGGTGATCCTCGGGACAACATGGTTAAGGGGAAACCAGCAAACTATGTAAGGCTGTGGAGGTTGATAGTGGTGACAAATGACAGTCCTGAGGGAGGCATGGACGGGAGCTAATCAAGGCCAAATGGGGCATATCCAGATCAGTTTCAGTTATGTGTCAGGATTGAGGTGGAGCAGCAAAAGGCAACTACGAGATCTGAACCAGGGAGATGGGGGATGGCAGTTTAGAAGTACTGAAGGAAGGAAGGGAGGAAAAATGCCAGGAAAAAAATCTTTGTTTCTAGGAAGTCAGTCTGGGCTATGATATTCTCTGGCTGGCCTCTCAAAGGTCCTAGGGGAAAGATGGGGTGACCTGCAGATAGCAGGTACTTGGTGGGAACAGGATGGGGCTAGATGGTGAATCTCTGAAGAGCAGTGAGTATGCTTTATTCAACTCGCATCCCTAAAGCCTGGCATTTTGTCTGGGAGATAGTAGGTGCTTGATAAATGGATTCTGAATGTATGAATGGTGGTTTACTTATCTTTTGGCTGGATATGCCACTTTGGCTCTATTGTCCCTTGCTCCCCACACAGAGTTGGAAGAAAACTGAGCTGTAGATTATAATACAAAGTGTGGTGGATGACCTCTTGCTAATAATAATACTTGATAGTGGGGATGGAAACTACTAAGGGCAACTGCTTCAGGAAAGAGACTGGAGGTAACTTTATAGCAATAATTTATAAGCAATGTTACATACCATTTTAAATGAGTGTGGATTTCCTAAGGTAACTCTTGCATTGTTTAATGATATAAAAGTCTTCGTTAGACATCCTTTAACCACAGACAGAATATGCCAATACTGTGTTCACTAAGGTCGCCAGAGAATTCCTGATTGTCAAATAGAGTGGGCACTTTTTCTCCCTCATCATACTGGATGGACTTTTCTATTGTGCTTGACTCGGGTGATCACTCCTTCTTCTTGACACTACACCATGGCTTCCATGACTTTCCACTGTCCTGGCTTTCTTCTTAACTGCTTTGATTATTCCATTTTGTTATTTTCTTCTATCCAGCCCTGGAGTATTGATGTTGCTCGGAGTCTGACATTCACAGCTCTTCTCATGCTATATGCTTTTCCAGGACAATTTCAATCATTCTCATGATTTCAATAACCCTCTATGGGCTGATGACATACAAATCTATGCTTAGGACCCAGGTTTCTTGTCTACACTTCCGTCTTGTATATTCAACTGCCTGTTGGACATCTCCAATATGCCTTAAATTCAAGGTGTCCCAACTTGAATTAATCATCTCCCTCCTTGAACTGTTTTTTTTTAAAAAATATTTGCTGGTCTACATGTATTATCTTTATTATAGAAATAACATTAACCACTATACGGTACTAGCAGAAAATGCAAAATTTGTTTCAAACTATCCAACATAGGCAGATTGAGGCTGCTTTCCTTGTTAATCTAGAATTTCATGAAACATGTTATTAAATGAAAGAGAAAGAAGATTGTAGATGATATTAAGGATGTAATCATTAAGCATGAAAATGATATCACAATCCCCTAGGCACCCAAGCCAGAAACTTGGACGCTATTCTTGATTCTTTTCTCTCTTTCCCTGTCCATATTTAATCATTCCTGTCTAATTCGCCTTATATGCATCTCTAAAGGTAATCTCTTTCCCATTTATGCCACCATCTCTTATCTGGGTGACTGCAGCAGCCTCTGGACCAGCCTCCCTGCCTCCAGTTCTGTGCTTCCTCAGGTTCTCGCTGACACCAATGTTGGAACAATCTAACAAACCCTTCGGTAGCTCTCTATCACCTCAAAAAGAAAACTCCCAACTCTTTAACACGGGTTACAGTGGCCTCTAAGACCTGGTCGGTTCTTATTTTTCCATGTCTATCACTTGTCATTTCTGCCTTGAAGTGGCCATTTGCGGCCATCTGCGGCCATAGCAGTGCTTGTAGCTCCCTTGGGCATATCATGAAGAGTGCCTGGCTTTTGCCTCCTTGCTTGCTGCCTGAATGCTCATTGCTAGATGGACCTTCTTTCTTTTGGTTTCGCTAACTGCTGCTTCTTCTAAGGACCCACGTGAAGTGTTCCTCCTCAAGGAAGCTCTCCCTGTCCCTGCTCCCAGCCCAGAGTGAATTAGGCACCCTGTCCTGATGCTTTTATACTTTTTTTTTTTTTTTTTAGCTGAGCCATCCTGCCACCTGTTGGCAGCTCAGCGGCAACTCAGCTTGGGTCGGGAATCGAACCGCTGTTGCTCAGAGCTCACACTCTTGAGCGAGCTCTTAACCAACTGAGCCACTCGGCTGGCCCCTGATGCTTTCATAATTCCCTGTGTGCCTATAATTCACTTTCAGAATTTTTTTCTAATTCTTTCTAAAGTCTCCCCCAGAAACCTGTGAGCTCTTTGAGGGTTGATATTGTGCCTTATACATCTTTATATTCCCATTGCTGCTGTACTTTGTGGCATTTAATAGGCCCTCAACAGATATTTGTGTAATAATGAATAAGTGAATCCAGGCATTAGATTGGTTGATGGAACTAAATAATTTTAATTTGTCATTTCTCTATGTTCGAATGAACAGTTCCTTTGGAAATCTTTTGAAATCTGAAGCACAAAATATAGAATGATTTGGGCTTGAGTTTAAGAAGAAAACAAATGGGCTGTCATCAGCTCTCTGAAGGCCTCTGAACTCGGGGAAACAATATGTTTTGGCAAGTTAAATAAAATCAGGATCTGAATTATTCTGTTAAAAACTTGGATAGAGGAAGAACAAATAAATGAATTGTTTATTGTGTATCATAAAATAAAAGAAGACAGCCAAGATAATTAAAATAATATTGGCAATTGTAGTTTCTGTTCATATTTTGTTTAAGACTACTTTCCTTTTTAGGAAAGAAAGAAAGCTCTTTAATTTTATGTGGAAATTGGCAATATATACTTAAATAAGTTATATGGGAATTTAATAAATACTACCACTCAGGAAATATTAATCTTTTTAATCTTATTCACATTAAGTTGTGTCTGTCATGGGCAGAATTCAGACATTTAAATGACTTCTAGAAAATTTGATCTATTCTACTTTTATTAATAGAAGTAAAATTTAACCCACAGATATCAAATACCAGGAGAAGATATTAAATTATACTAACAAAGTGTCAGAAATAGGCTGAGTAGAAAAGTTTTCTTTGCTATTCAGGAATTACATGACACGTTCATAATGAAACCATTATATTAAACAGAAAGAAGGAACAAGATGACAACAAAGTATAATCGATTAAGGGCAGTAATTACTGTTAATTTTTTTAAAATTATTTTTTATTGTGAAATACACATTTTTTAGAATTAGTTTCAGCTGTACAACACAGTGCAATAGTTATACTTTTTACCCCTCGAGGTGACAAC
>NW_017732633.1:174218-188351 GCF_001890085.2 Hipposideros armiger | reverse complement strand
AGTATTATACAACATCAGCTTCAGGTGTACAGTGCAGTGATCAAGCCTCTACCCCATCCATGATGTGGTCTCCCTAGCAAGACATGTGATCATCTGACACCCTACAAAATATTTACAACATTATTAATTATATTCCTCTGTCTTTCATGTCCCTGTGGCAATATTGTAGTTATGTATTTATGCTGTCTAATCCCTTCCCCTTCTCCCTCATCCACACCCCCTCCCAACTAGCAGCCATCAGTTTTTCCTCTATATCTCTGAGACCACTTCTGTTTACTTTGCTCATTCATTCAGTTTTTTAGATTCCACATATAAGTGAAATCATATGGCATTTGTCTTTCTCCGACTGACTTCTTTCACTTAACATAATAGTCTCTAGGTCCATCCATATCGTCCCAAATGGTACGATTTCATTCTTGTTAATTTTTTTTACATCTTATTTATCACACGGTATTCCTTATATATTTGAATCTTCAAGTACTTACTCTAAAGCTGTCATTGTTCATTTGTTTTTTAGAAAGGTTTTTTTTTGTAAGTTTTAATGGCACATCCCTTAAAAGATTTATAATTTTATCAAAAAACCAAATTTTGCTGAACTTAAGTACCTTCACTATATAGAAGCGTAAGGAACTAAAAATTCAGGGCAAAACTTTTTTCTTCCATTTGATTATATTATTTGGTTAACAGATCACATTTTCCCCAAATGCTTTTCTTTTTATGTGGACAATAAAAAACAAAATCTCATGATAATTCCTGCCTTAGACTTAATAGTTTGCATATGATGCTTGAGGCATCAATTCATTTGATTTTGTATGTTTTATCCGCAGGCAAATGGGGTAAATTGATGGCCTGCTTTTCACATAGCCTAATTAACATAGGATGAAATTAAGCTAGCTTAAATTTTTCCCTTCTGTTTATAAAACTGACGCATGTTCAGTGTAGGAAGTTTATATAATAGAGAAAACTCTAGAGAAAAAAATATGATCACCCATATTCCTACCATTCAGAATTAGCCACTGTTAACCCTTTGGCATATTTCCTGGTTTAAACAGGATTTCAATGAGGGGCCCCTTACTGATCCTTGGTTAATACCTATAATTGCAAAATTTGTATGTCATTCATCCTCTTTATCAAATAGATTTTTATTCTACATCGTGTTCTCAACATACGTTGATAAAATAATGGTGAACACTAACATGTTTGCATGTTGAAATGATTCTATGGGCATTTCGGTAGTATCCTGATAATAAAACCTTTGCTTTTGCATTGTAAGCACTCTCCCTTGGGGTAGCTGGGTGCTTTACCTTGTGACCTATGAACTTTATGTTCAGTGTATGCTCTGCTTGCCTTTCAAATGTCCTCATTCATATTTGGTAAATATCAGTGGATTGGTCTGTGTTTGGCAGTAATTATAAAGTAATATTTTTTTCCCCTTCCCAGCTGGGAGAACATGCTCAAGCCACCAGATGACATGCTCCAGTGGCGAATGTATCCCAAATGAATACAGGTGCGACCACGTCAGAGACTGCTCAGATGGAACTGACGAGAGAGACTGCCGTGAGTCCCTTTCAGTCTTTGCACTATATTTGGTTTCATCTTTGTCTCTGGCATTTTAATCAATTTTTTAGATTTGTTGATGGACAGAAATCCCTACAATATGCCTCTTGTTATTGAAATCTCGTGGCAGATTCTTTTGTGGATTAGAGGTGATGTTCTGATAGGAGTCTATTTTTACCAAGACATTCTAAGTGTGTCCTGCTTTAGCACATCAGTTTTCTGTATTTTTTTGAAGTAATAAACTTTTAACAGAATCCTGAAAGGTCACTGAATACATTAAACACAAAATCCGGTTTGGTCTATTTTAACCATTATTACATTACTATGGTAAATTTCTAGGTCAACTGTCTCATTAGTTTTTGTTATGAGCTCAATTTTTTTTTCCTAGATTACTTTTGGAAAAGTGTTATATTTTGAAAATGGCTTTCCCTATAAAGGCAGCACACCATATTGGTTTATAACTGATCACCACAAGATCAGGCATCCAAATCACAGTATTCTGTATATAATGTTTAAATATCACCATAATTAAAATAAGACAGTGCATTCATAGTGCATGATGGACTTTTTACAAATAAGTAAACGGTAATCTGCCTTTCTTGAGGTTCATATAAAATTGTTAGAATATAAGAATATAGGTATTATTCTACTGTGTCAGTCCTATAGTCCATTGAGCTCTGACTTAAGTCTCAGGCATACCCAGCTCCTCATAAAAGCCCTTATAAGTCTATCATTTATGAATTTATCCAGAACTTCCTTGAGTTTTTATACATTATTTTCCTGACACTCCTTTTGGTATACTATGTTTTATAAGTTTACTGTGTGCTTCCGTTTTTTTCCTAAGGTACTTCCTTTCTTTTGCTCTTAAATTTATATTTCAAACTTTAAAGAGTTATTTTAATATTCCAGTAATCCAATAATCAGTGGACAGATTTTGTGTACCTTAGAAACCTTGATCATAAACTTCCTAGTTATCATGTCTCCATCTAAATATTTAAATTTTAGTTTATTCTCATGGGCTGTTGTTTGATCATTCTGATATAATTTTAGTTCTCTAGACTGGCTGTAAATTCCTTTCTTCAATCCACATGGCATATGTTATGCTTTTGGATGAAAGAACCATCTTCTGTATATTTTGCTACACTTCCCAGTATGGTACCATGCCTAGGGTAGGAGCTAACATGATCTAGTTATGAACAACTTGTTCCTATTCACTGTACTGTTCAAATGTACTCTTAATGGAAGAAATACTTGTATATGTGGCCAAACAGGCCCAGATTCATGCTGCATCCATACCATCATCTCATGGTACATTTTTAAAAAATTACACTTTACCTCCAATGCTTTCTTCCCTTGTATGTTCTTTTTCTTTAAGAGGACGCTGCTATTTGTCTTTGTATCTCCATTTCCTAGCAGAGTTTCTGGTACAGTTATATTTTGGTATAATTTTCCAGTTAAATATTCTCTTTTGAAAGAGATTAGATTGCCGCTTATTTGGGTATCCCTTTACTTTGGACAAGTTGCCGAGAATTTAGACTCCACACTGGCAATTTTAGGGATGGTAGGGTATGTATTGATGTCACAAAATAGCAAGTCCATGAGTCAAGGACTCTTTCTCTTTTTGTCAAGCAAACAATAGGTCCTTTATTGAGGCAAGTAAAGAAAATATTTTTGATTAATAATAGTGGTCAGTCACATACAGTCATGTGCTGCTTAATGACAGGGATATGTTTTGAGAAATGTGTCCTTAGGTGAATTCATCATTGTGTGAACATCATAGAGCACACTTATACTGACCTAGATCACAGAGCCTACTACACACCTAGGCTGAATGGTATAGCCTATTATTGCTCCAAACCCGAGCAGCATGTTACTGTACAAACAACACAAGATTAATTCAAGCACAAGGGAAAATGATGCAATCAAGAGATGTGATAAACATGAGATGTATGAGGCTGCTGCCAGCGCAACAGCACACTGTTTTACAGCAACTTTTTTTTTTATATGTAGAAAGAGTACACTCTAAAATAATGATAAAAAATGTAGTATAGTAAATATATACACCAGTAACATAGTTGTTTATTATCATTATCAAGTATCATGTACTGTCCATAATTGTATGTGCTATACTTTAATATGACTGGTGGTGCTCTAGGTTTGTTCACACCAGCATCAGCACAAACACGTGAGTAATGCGTTGTGCTATGACTTTAGGATGACTATGATGTCATTAGGCAATAGGAATTTTTCAGATCCACTGTAATCTTATGGGAGCACCATTGTATATGTGGTGTGTTGTTGACCAAAAACCTTATGTGGCACATGACTGTATTATATTTTGCAGTATTTTGTAAACTTCAAAGTGTTATATAAATTCCAGTTGTTATCATTAACTTTCTCAACGAGGACAAAAGGGCAGGTATACTTATATTTATTTATTTATATATATATTTATTTATTAAATTTATTGGGGTGACATTGGTTAGTAAAATTACATAGGTTTCAAGTGTACATTTATATAAAACATCATCTATATGTTGTAGTGCACGTTCATCACCCAGAGTCAGTTTTCCTTTCATCATCATGATTTGACCCCTTTCTCCCTCTTCCACCATTCCTCCTCCTTCACTTACCCTCTGGTAACAACTAAACTGTTGTCTGTGTCTATGAGTTTTTGTTTCTTTGTTTGTCTTGTTCCTTTGTTGCTTTCATTTTATATCCCACATATGATTGAAATCATGTGGTTCTAGACATTTTCTGTCTGACTTATTTCACTTAGCATGATAATCTCAAGATCCATCCATGTTGTCGCAAATGGCAGTATTTCATTTTTTCTTATGACCAAGTAATATTCCATTGTATATATGTACCACATCTTCTCCTTTTTTTTTTTTAAGATTTTTATTGGGGAATTGGGGGATGGGAACAGCATTGGGGAATTGGGGGAAGGGGAACAGACCAGTTGCTGTCCTTTTGTTCTTCAGTCTAGTTGTGGAGGACCGTTGCTTCACTGGCCCAAGTTGGCACCATCATTGCACTCTTCCCGGGCAAGGCAGAGCAGTCTCCGGCTTCTGGACGGCCGCTCACAGCAGCTGCTGGCCGCTCACGCTGGCTGCTGGCTACACATGGTAGCCCATGGCAACCCACTGCAGCAGGGGCTGCAGCCTACTCCGTTGCCGGCGACTCCCAGCAACCCAGCTCCAGGTTTAGCTGTTGTTCAGCATCTTAGCTGTAGAGGGCAGAGTCACTGGCCCTCATGTGGGATCTGAACTGGGGCCCTCTGGCGTCCCAAGCCAGCTCTTAACCATCACGCCACTTGGCCGGCCCCACATCTTCTTTATCTAGTAATCTATTGAAGGACACTTTGGTTGTTTCTATGTCTTGGCCATGGTGAATAACGCTGCAGTGAACATAGGGGTACATATAACTTTATAGGTAAATGTTTTCAGATTTTTTGATAGCTACCCAGAAGAAGGATTGCTGGGTCATATGGTAATTCTGTTCTTAATTTTTGTTTTGTTTTGTTCTTAATTTTTTGAGGAACCACCATACTGTTTTCCATAGTGGCTACACCAATTTATATTCCTACCAGCAGTGTATGAGGGGTCCTTTTTCTTCACAGCCTCTCCAACACTTGTTATTATTCGTCTTGTTGATGATAGCCATTCTAACAGGTGTGAGGTGATATCTCACTATGGTTTTGATTTGCATTTCCCTAATAGCTAGTGAAGTTGAGCATCTTTTCATATATCTATTGGCCTTTTGTATATCTTCTTAGGAGAGGTGTCTGTTCAGGTTCTTTGCCCATTTTTTAATTGGATTTTTTTTTTGGTTTTTTTTTGAGTTTTATGAGTTCTTTATATATTTTGGGTATTAGGCCCTTATTGGAGGCAAATATCTTCTGCTATTCATTTGGTTGCCACTTTGTTTTGCTGATGGTTTTTCTAACTGTGCAGAAGCTCTGTAGTTTGACAGAGTCCCATTCACTTATTTTTGCTTTTACTTCCCTTGCTTTTGAGGTCAAATTCATAAAATCCTCTTTGAGCCCAAGGTTCATAATTTTAGTACCTATGCTTTTTTCTATGCAATTTATTGTTTCAGATCTTTTGTTTGTTTGTTTCAGATCTTCTGTTTAAGTCTTTGATCCATTTTGAGTCAATTTTAGTATATGGTGAGAGATAGCAGTCTAGTCTCATTCTTTTGCACGTGGCTTTCCAGTGTTTCCATCACCATTTATTGACGAGGCTTTCTTCTCTGTACTTATACTCTCTTATGAATAAAGAAACTGAAACTGCAAAGGGTAGAGTGTCTTGTTCAAGGTCGTATGATGTGTGGTAGAGCTAGTGTTCAACCCATCTTATGGTTCCAAGTCTGGGGATGGTTCTTCATGAAGGGCTTTATTTACAGAAGGAGAAAGTCCTACCTTGTGCAAGTTTAAGAGAGAACCAGAGGCAGTGCCAACAGCCAACAGCCTGTGTCTTTATGCCTTACTTACAAGTGGATAAAAATGAGTGCCTTATTGCAAATGCAATAGGACTGAAGGAAATGCAACTTCAGGGAAAATAAAAGGCAGCCAAAACAGACTGTTTGGATTTATTCCACATGAGCACCCTGTAGCCAAGTCTAAAGTCATCAGTACAACTGCCCAGCGACTGCCAATGTACCTTCCAGAGGAAAGCTGGCAGGGTACGAGAATGCAAGCAGCTGTTATAGAGACGAATGAAGGGAAGGAAGTGAGCTTTATAAAATATCTGGGCAGGAGTTTTTAATCAAGTTTTTGTTCAAGTAACCGGTGAAACAAGGATTTGTTAAGGAAAGAGAACCATATTTCTAGCTCATTGTTTCTGGAATTTTTCAAGTTATGAACCCATCAGGGTTCATGGCCCTAAAATGAATCTCACACATGTAAGGGTTTCACAATGAGGTACTCTTTCTTGTTTCTGTCTGCCTTGTTTATTTATTGTTATGTGTGATTCCTGGAGGTGTGCAAAAAAACCTATCAGAGGAAGTTAAGAAAAGCATCTTCATACTTCCTTGTGTGTGCTTTGATCTCCTGGCCACAGCCAGATTCCTACAGGAAGGAAATGAATGGCCTGGATCAAAGTCTTTAGACAGTGCCAGTTATAGGGGGGCAGGATTGGCCTCATTTTGTTTTCCCTCTTTGTTTGGAGCTCTTGTGGGAAGTGGGCAAAGGAATTTGCATTCACCAGGCACTAGTCACTATCTTATGCAATTTTTACCTTAGTACTACAAGGCATGTGATGACTATCTCCACATTACAGAGATTGTAAAGATGGTCAAGAAGCAAGGGTTTAACCTAGGTCTAAACCCCCATGCCTGTGCTCTCAGAATGCTTTTCTGTAGAAACGGAAGTTTACAGAGTATTTTTGCCTGAAGGTTACTTAGCTAAATTATTATTTTAAAAAATTATTTTGTAAAGCTTTTCATTATGGAAGGTTTTAAACATAATCAAAAGCAGAGTGAACTGTATGATGAACCTCTTTATACTCATTATTATATCAATTATCAACTCATAGTTTTATCTCATCTTACCCATATTTCTTTATTCTTCTCCCCATTACTTTGAAGCAGTGTTCAGACATCATATAATTTCATCTGTAAATGTTTCAGTATTTATCTCTAAGATATAAGGACTAAAACATAACCACAATATCATGATCACATCTAAAAGTTAAAAACTATTCTTTAAAATGATCAGATATCAATTTTCTAAATTCCTCAATTGTCTTGCTATTATTTTTTGCAGTGTAATTATTTAAATTAAAATCCAAATAAAATCTCCACGTTAGACTTAGTTGCTATCTTTCAGTTTGTAGGCTTGCCTTCCATTTCTGTTTTTTACTTTTTGCAATTTATTTGTTGAAAAAAACCCAAGTCAGTTATCCTGGCGTTTCCCACAGTCTGGGTTTTGTTCATTGCATCCTCTGATGCCCTTTAACATGTTCTTCTGTTCCCTGTATTTCCTGGAAATTGATTGCCGGATCTGGAGCAAGTGTTCTCAACCTTGCCACTAGTGACATTTTGGACCAGATAATTCTTTATGATGTGAAGCTGTCTTGTGCATTGTAGATTATCTAACAGTATCCCTGGCCTCTATCGACTAGAAGCCAGCAGCACCTCCAGTTGTGACAACCAAAAATGTATCTAGACAATGTGAAATGTCATCCTCCCTTTTCCTGCTCCAGTTCAGAATAGCTCTAGTATAAAGGCTTGAACAGATGATGCAAGGATTTTTCTTTCTTTGTGTGTGTGTGTGTGTACGCGCACGTGCGCGCGCGTGCGTGCGCAATGTTCTTTGTATATAGGTATATATTTCTAGTAGGAGGCACATAATGTCTAACTGTCTCTCTTTTTGTGATGTTAGCAGCCACTGATGATCTTTGTTGAGATCCATTTAATCATAGAGGTACTTAGCTATTTTAAACATCATTTCAGATATATAGCAGCTGTTTATTAGTTGTTTTAAATTAGAATGTTCCCACATATCAAGGATTAAGTGAGGCTTGGCTAGAAATCATTTTTGTGAGACATAGCACTTTATTCTCTTCTGCAGTCATGATTGCATAGTAATCACCACCTGTGGACAAACTTAGAATCAGCCTATGAATATGACTTATTTTTGTATTTCTCAGAAGTAAAGTTTTCTGTAGGAAAAGGTCTTAGTACATTAAGCACCTAGAAAACACTTAAATATAGTAATAGATATTGGAAAAGCTCCAAAGAAGAACTAATCCTTTTTCCTAAATATTTGAAAGGACCAGGAAAGTTGCCTCTGTAGTTCATATTCTTGCCGTCAGATCAGACCCCTAGGTCATAGTCCCCACCCTTTCAAGCTTAGAAGATCAAGACATAGAGCTCTCAGACAGAGTACCTTGTATCCATTCCAGGCATTCCTTTTACAGAACAAAGAATGGTGTGTAAGAGTTCTTTCAGGGAGGCAGGGAGAGGGGAGGTGAGAGAATGGGTGAGATGGGGAGGAAGGCAAGGGTATTACGCGCCCAATAAAAGGATTATCCTGGAAATAAATTTGGTGTAGTATGAGTTTCTTATTGCATTTGGTCTTTTTGTTTGCTGTATTCCTTTATGCATAAGGTATTTTTGGTTATTCTACTGTTTGAGAACGATTTCTGAATATATACATTAAAAGCTGAAACACGTTAAAGCTCATTTTTCCCTAAGTTATTTTACTCTTCAATCTGGCCATCTGTAAAATGGCACCTGCTATTAAACAAATTCTCAATTAATTTTTTTTTTTAAGGAACAGAGAGATGGAAAACTGCAGTCCATTTTACTTCTAATGGGATTAGCATCAAGGAAAACCACTCATGCGGAATCTAAGATAAACATCAGAACAATGCAGCAATTATGGGTCATTCAATTAATATATTGTGGTGACTTTCAGTTGCTCAAAAAATAGTACCTTTTCCCCCCAGTTAAGTAAACAGATTATTTTGTTTTTATCAAGTACCATATTAGAATGATTTTGGTGTGAGTAAAGCTATTGCTAATTATCACTGTTTGCAGCATTTCTCTTTTGTTACTTAGGAATGCCAAAGAAAGGGTAAAATCCCTGTCACAATGAAGGCTTTCTTGCAAGTAATCAGCAGTATTTGGTCTGCCTGCAACTGGGGCTGCTTTGTCCCTGAAGTTTTATTTCTGTTGACTTTCTGTTTGTTAGAATTTAAACATTTTCCATATTAACTACTGGAACTCTACCCTGGGGAACAGTTGGAGAGGACTAGAGAGGATGGTTAAAGTCACTCTGTGGACTGTGATGACTCGTGAAAAACATGGTCTTCAAACTCAGTTCCATATGCAAGCTGCCCAATGAGTCTTGCCCTTACTCTCTTACTTAAGGTGAGAAAACAGAAGCAGAGACCGACCCCATCTTACATATAACATCACAGACGCATCTTTTTAGCATTCTTACAGTTGAGATAGGATCCAGAGCCCTGAAACCTTGAGAAAAGAGAAAAATTTCTTTAGCCTCTATCATTCAAGCGCATTATAAACATCTCCCACCTAAGATCCCTCTTAGTGTTGACCAATTTCCCCGCTCCCCTTTACAACCAAGTTACTTAGAATTGTCTTTAATCACCGTCTCCATTCTCTCTCCTCCATTCCTTCTTGAACTCACCGAGAACAGTCCTTCTTCTCCACCAGTCTCCTGAAAACATTCTTGGCAATGCCACCAATGACCTCCATTTTGCTAAACTTCATGGTTCTTTTTCAAGTATCACCTTATCAGAGAGCACTCCTCAGTGTCACTCTTTAGCATTCTACCCTGTTATATTTCTGTACTATTTTTTTCTACGTGACATTTATTTTAATGTTTGTCCTTTTGCTCTCCCAAATAAAAATGTAAGTTCCATGAGAGTTGGGAAGAACCTTATGAAGTTCATCACTTTCTCTCTAGTACCTAGCACTCCTATAGTGTGCAATAATTATTCGTTTAATGAAATATTAAAAAAAAATCTGTGGCAGCTTCTACTTCACTTGCAATTTTGTTCATTTCTTTTCTTTCTTTTTTAAAAGAAATTTATTGGGGAACAGCGTGTTTTTCCAGGACCCATCAGCTCCAGGTCAAGTAGTTGATTTCAATCTAGTTGTGGAGGGCACATCTCAGTGGCCTATGTGGGGATTGAACCAGCAGCCTTGGTGTTATGAGCACTGCTCTCTAACCAACTGGGCTAACTGGCCACCCCTGTTGATATCTTTATCCAATTCTTAGCACAGTATCTGGGGAGGTGGATAGAATGAAAAAGTTGTAACTAAGAGGAAGGTAGTAGTCTGTAGGATAACTGGCTTCTACTGAAATTCACACAGTGATGATTTGTAATGAGTACTCAGTTACCTGGGGCCAGGTTCCCAGCAGGTAGACTGAGCCACCCCATTTTCAGTTGTGATTTGAAAGTGGCCACTCTTATAATTCTAGGGTGCAGCTAGCCTTCCTGTCTCTTTGGTTAGATTTTGCCTGTTTGTTCTGCCCAGATGAGTCACAGATGGGGCTAATCGTAAGGAAGAGATAGGAATGGGACCAAAGTGCTGTGTGGCTCTGAATGAAAAGAGATAGCCCTATAACTCCTTCTATATAGAGCCAGTACCACTAAATCTGGTGCACATTATAAATGTTTGATCAACCATGGGAAGCCAGCTTACTGCACACTATTTCTTGGAGAATTTGACACTCAATTTTCTATCTTGTTTCTCAGTTACTCTTATATTAAGGCTCATGTGAGATTTTTATTATTTTTTAAGAATGTAGAACTATGTAGAATCTATGTAGATTTCACTGATAGTTCTGTGCATGGGAAGAAAGAGGTACTATAGATGCAAAATCTTTGCAGTAGGCCTCTCAGGTACATTTCCAATTTAAGTCTAAGATCAGGTCAGCGTGGATAGAGACCAGCTAGGGATTTGGGACCTAAGACCCAGGATTTCAAAGAGAGCAGGGCCAGGAAAATTAGATAGCTTAAAGTGTTTCTCTTTTTGGCTTCAGTTTCCTGAAAGCTGCTCAGATTAAACTTGATGTCAGTCCAATTCTACCAGCCCTTGGGATGACTATATTTACTTTCCCTTTCCAAGGTGCTGAATTGCTATTTCTGTTTTATAAATCTTATTAGTATATGCTTTTTAATGAAAGCAATGTCAAATTATTTTTGGAAAGATGCAGAAAATGCCTTTTTGTTGTTCTCTTTTATATTAATGTACTCCCTAGATGCTAGCCTGTGATGGCAGTCACTTTAAGGACATGAATTTGAACAGGGCAGGGGTGAGGGTAAAGAGGGGTCTCATGCTACTTTGTGGTCTGCTTTTTTTTGGGGTGGGATATTGACTTTTTTTGTGTGTGCTAGTACTCCAGGAAAGCTGTTTCCTAGCATAGGGTTTCCTGGAATTCCTGGATTATACCAGATTGAAGTGTTTAGTAGAATATGCCATAAATTGCCGAAATCTAGAGTTGACCTCACTTCTCCAGATTTCCTACAGTGGAATGGGAAACAGAATGGAAGAAAGAAAAACTTTTTTCCCTTGGGTAACTTTTCTCTTTCTTCTAATACTACCTTTTAAAAGATTTTCTACTTCCTTTCATTCAGTTTCATTCTTCTGTAATTTTTTTGCTTCTTCCTAGTACTTTCTCTGAAGCTTATGAGCAGTAGCTGTACCGACTGTAGTGGTTAGGAACATGCACCGTGGAGCTAGACTGCCTGAGTCCTGGCTCTCCAGCTTACCACTTGTATGACTTTTTTCAAATTATTTAACCTCTGTGTTTCAGAGAGGCACATATCTATAAAATATGAATTTATAAAATGGGAGTAATAGCTACCTCATAGGGTTGTTGTAAGGATGAAATGGGTTCATACGTATTGAGTACTTAGACAAGTTTCTGGCACATAGTTTTCAATACATGTTATTGATGATTTTTATTGTTACTGCTTATTTAACTTTGTGCATAGTACTTGCAACTAGGTGCTGGTGGCCAAACTAGTAAGCTTTTCTGGCAAATCATTACTTTAACTAGATTGGCCCGCCTTGGAACCGGAGTACTGTAGGGTAACTTACAAAGGATGACTCTAGGAACTTGAAAAGTTCCAGTTGTCTGTGCAGGACTTGCATCAGTAACTTCTTGTTTTCCTTTAAATCTCAACTTCTCTTTTTTTTGTAATCAGTTTGTCATTTTTTTATTCAGATTCTGAGATTAGAGTATATTTACAGCCTTCCTGTCAAAATAGTAAAGTGTCCAATATTTGTATCCTACTATGCTGTGAATGATTTCCATTCTCGGAGGTCTGTGAAGTCCTCAAACCACATCTTCCTCCTTGATAATGTAAACAGAACTATTGCATGGAACTCTCTTGCTCCAAACCAAGTCATTAGCAAAGAAAAAATTTTTTAAATCTTCAAGCACGAATCTTATATGTATATTTAAGGGTAGCTCCCAGTTTTGGGGGGACAAACCTGGACATGTATCATTTGGAATTTGGAGAAAGTAAAGAAGGGAAAGGGAAGAGGTGGTGTGAAGAAGGCTGATCTTGCAATTTGTGTCAGGTACACTTTAGAGGCCTAAGGCTTAGTTGATAGTTGTCAATCTTTCCGTTAAGACAAAACTTAGGATGAGTTTCTCTTTTCTTGTATATTATCTCTTCTCTTATTATACTTTCCCTTAAAATCCTGTAGGACATTTAAGTTACACGATGTCTTTGCTCTAAGGAAAAAAGTTTACGAGGCTACACTCAGACTTGCCAAGCAAATAAACCACAAATTTAGATATTCCCCCAATCCCTAAGTGTTGTGACTTCTTATTTCCTGGGGTGGATTGAAAGTTACTTCATTAACATCTTTAGCAACAGAAATCATTAAGGGAAGTAGAATATGTTCATTGCTTGCTGTGATCAATGTGAACAATTTGGACCTGTTCCCTCTGTGTGTGTCTCCAAAAGGGGAAAAACTTCAAAGTTTTCCAAATATCTTCAGTATTTAATGGAGTCAGGTAGCTCAGTGCAGTCTTTTCTTTGGGCATGCCCCTATGGTTAACTATGCACAGAAGAGACCAGAAAGTGTGCAGGGGTTGAGGATGGTCCTCAGCTGCCTGAGATTCATTATCAGCATGGATGGAGACAAGAAAGCTGTCTGTCCATTCCTCATTCCGAGTGTCAAACATTGACCTCTGACCATTCCCATACTCTCCCTGATGACATCAAGCTGGACTTGTTTTTTGTTGGCAGGTGGAGCCATGCCAGTTAGCTTTTTGTCATGTCAGTGGATCCTGTTTTAGTTCTTCCCTTTTCAGTTTTACAGCACTGGCTCCCAAAAAGCAGGACAGGGAGAACAAGAGATCCACCCAGCATGTTAGGCCCAGGTCCTTCATATCTACAATAATCACCTTAAATGAGGTAGCCACAGTCCAAGCCCAAATAAATTTTCCTCCTGACAGATATCTTATCTACTGCAAAGTGCTGGGTTTTCTAAGATTACTCTCCTGCTTGCTGCTGCCCTTAAAAGGTTAGATAACGGGCTTACTCTTGGAGTGAGCCAGAACACAGGAGGAAAGGGATTGCTTGCCTGACTCAACTGGCTTCTTGTATCTCTTGAAGGGAGAATAAGTAAACAGAGTTGTGTGACCCTTTGAAGGCAGAGTTGCAAAGCATACCACCTCAATGATGAAAAGACGGCCATAATGCTGAGGAGGCTGATTCTTGGACTATTAAGAAATTAAATAAAATTCAGAAAAAAATTAAAATTTTAGCCAGCAATTTTAAAATGCCTTCCATTTTAATATATGATCAACTACATGTAATTTTGGCAATTTAGATATTTAAAGACACTTTATAGACTAGTTTTGGACTTCTGGTGATGAGACTATTTGGGCTTATTCCTTCACTATACAAAAAAAGGTCATTTGCGAGTTCATCTTTTTTAAAAGTGCGAGTTGTTAACATGGGACAAGTTTAATATAGTTTCATGCACAGAATTTTGTGCACTGCTTCTGCTTGAAGGAGACTTTGGGACTATCCAAGGAATTACCTGAAGTATCTGTCTATGTCTATGAAACCTCAA
>NW_017732633.1:151629-167028 GCF_001890085.2 Hipposideros armiger | reverse complement strand
GGTAGTCATCTATAGATCTCCAAAAGATGGGTGATTCAGAATGTTCCCTGGATATTTGTGTTCTTTTGATATTCCTTAGAAATTTGAGATTCTTCAGGGCTTTCTGGATAAAAACAAAACATAGCATACATAAGAAGTACTTTTATAAAAGTGTTTCTTCTGAAATAATGTCTAAAATATTAACATTATTTGGCCCAAAAGACTGAATTTAGATAAACCTAATGAAGTTATTCAGCCTTTAGTCTCAGCTCATGGCTTCCAATTTAATTATACTTTCACAGTTATGGTTGATCTTCATAACCACTCATAACCAGAACAACTTTTAATGCCAGAAATAAACTCTGGTTTACAAATTAAACTTAGAACTCTTGAGAAATGCTACTCCTCAGTGTTATTGAGAACTATAATAATGGGGCTGATTTTCCTGTCATATGCCAAGAAAAACAGGATTTTTATATCCGGTAAAGCAATCCAATTGAAGTTGTCCTTGTGTTCAGAGTGGGTAATTTTAGGTTTTTAATATCAGGGACCATATCTCAAAGTTTGCCCAAAGATTGCTCCTTTTAAGTAACTATATTCAACAAGACATTTTATGATCATGTGCTTTATGCAAGTCAGCCCTAGAGAAACTGAATGCTGAGTTATTTGAGAAAGCCGCAACTTTCTAATCATTTCAAAACATTTTATAAATAAGACATTATGATTTGCAACTGGCATTAAATGAGAACACGTTCTGTGTTTCATTATCATTATCATTATATTGGGGATGCTTTAAGAAATTTAAAAATACTTTTCACAAGAATGGCCTTTGTTTGGTGGCTTTCTGACTTTGGAACCCCTGCGTGTGCTCCCTGGCATCTCTGTGAGGGCAGCATACCTTTTCTCTCTGTGTAGTGCTCCTCTGTGGGTGTGAGGCTGCTCTTTGTCTTTGGCAAACGTCAGGCTTTTCCTCCCTCCGCCCCCCCCCCCCCAGTTACTGCCACCCAGCTGCCAATCCGATTTCCAGTCTTTTAGTTCTCCAGGCATTTCCCCTTTCTCTTAGTAGAAAAGGAATTCCAATAGAAANACTAGGCTTATCTATAGAAAAGAAATAGGATGGGGAAAGTGGGAAAATGAGATAAAATATGATTGGTCTTAGACCTTCTAACCTTTGAACATGACTTTCAAACTCAGGAAAAGTTCAGTTAAATTTTGATTTGTTTTCAAATCCTGATTTCCAAATAATGAGTAACTTCCAGTGGTGGAAGGGAGCCACAGCGGGAACATGAGAGATGGAACTGGGGGTTGGTATTTGCAGGAGGGGCTGCTATCCAGGGAAGCATTTAAAGATTCTATGAGAAGGAAATTGCCAGTGATATTTGCCCTGTTCACTCTGCAGTACCTCCAACAGTTCTGAAGTGACTAACACCCACACCATAAAGCAAGTTGCCTGTACTGTTCCAGCCCCAGATACAGAGGGTACCAAAAAAATGTTTACACATTTTAAGAAAGGAAAAAACTATTAAAATTGTAATACTCAATATACACTCATAACAAAAGATGAATACAAGTCAAGTTTGACTTCTGCAGTTATAAGAGGCGCTCAAAAGAAAAACCTCAGGAATCCTGGTATTAACCTTGATAGCCCCAGTTCTATAATTTGTGATTTAAGTAGCTGATCTTCTTCTAGGGGTTATTCATCTAACTTGTTGATAATTCAGGCCCATATCTGCATCTTACTCTTATAACCTGGCTGGGGGCTACCTCCCCCAGAAAGAATGGAACTTAAATAATTCCATTTTGCCACTCCTTAGAATCTCAATGAAACTGTACTGGTAGAGTTAGAAACTACTGATTTATTGTAAAATATAGGCCATTTTTAAACTTCTCTGGTCTTTCTGATCTATATCCTCTCTTAACCATGGATTAAAAAGAGCTGGCTCCACTTACCATGAGCTTTCTTTTTCTTCCCCACAGAAAGCAGCCCTCATCGTTTTCATAAATGTTACCCAGGTGAATGGGCTTGTCCAGAGTCTGGGAAATGCATCCCAATTACCAAAGTTTGCGATGGAACCTTAGACTGTCCATCAGGAGAAGATGAAGCCAATGACACTGTACATCGACTTTGTGGTGAGTATGACATTTATCTGGGTGGCTTTCAGATAAAGATGTTTCTGTTTTTCTATCACAGATCCCCAAGTTGTTGTTTGCACAGCAAATGATCCCGAGGCTTAGTGGCTTAAACCAACACATATTTATTATTTCTCACAGTTCTGTGGGTTCACTAGTTAGTTCTTCTGACGTAGACCAGCTCACTCCCTTGTCCAGATGTTGCGATAAAAGCTTGGGTTAGTCCGGGCTTATTTACATGGTGGTAGAAAGGGCAAATCCTAGTGCATGAGCTCTTTTAAGTCTCTGCTTATGTCATGTTTGCTAAATGTCTTATTGGCCAAAGCAAGTCACTCAGCCAACTGTAGAGTCAATGGAGTAAAGAAATAGACTCCATCTCTTGATGGAAGGAGCTTCAAATATTTGTGGCTTTTTTCTTTCACCCAGGCAGAATGGTTTTAATGGCAATTTTGATGACTCTAAAGTTGTTCTGGAGATTTTGTTACCTGGCTTGTATTTAGGGAAAAAGAAGTTTTTGGTTCCTAGGATATACACTTGGAGTTAGTTTTTTCTTCTTCTTTTTCTGTGGCTGTAGAATATTCATCCCACCATCAACCCATGAACTCTGTGGACAGCTGACTGTCCTGTAAGAGAATAACAATTTATGATCTTGATTTCATCAATGGTATACTCTCTAAATTATCTAGTACTTGCCTAGAAGTGACCATATACCTGTAACCAAGGTCTTTTTTGTTTTTGAAAAACCTTGCAATATTCAAATATGCAGAGACTATATGACATTTTGTTTTTTCCCTGTTTCATTTAGAAGCCTTTTAAAAAAAGCATAAAAATGAATAAGAGATATATAATTATGGTATAAAATAAAAACAAACAGTACAAAATACAATACAAAATAGAAAATAAAATTAACAGAAAAAAAATATAGTCACCCGAAATCCCACCACTTGAAGCTAGCACAGTTAATGTTTTTGGTGTTATTTTCAATCCATTCACATGGTAATTATTGGCCCCTTCTACTATGTGACACAAAGGTAGACTTAGGACCCAATTTTTCCATAAACAGCTCTTATGATGACTTATACCTGCACATAGTTATAACTTTAAAAAGGGCTCTTTTTTTAAAAAAATATGAATTGAGCTTTTGTATTGTAATTATGTAATATTGCAGTAAGGCTTGAATGGTGACAGATTTTCTGTGCCTTGACTACGTGCTTACTTAGCTTTCACTTCTGAAAAATGAAGCCCTTATTTCATAGGTAAATCAGCCTAGTCCAGAGGTTACCACTCATTTAACAAAATGTTTTTCTCTGTTTAGATGTGACTTTGTGTCCTTTCTTGGGCTGTGAGCATCAATGCCACATGGCGCCATTTGGAGGGGCGTGTTACTGTCCCCCAGGCTATGTCGTCGACCAGAATAACACCCGTAAATGTGTCGGTAAGTGACAGGTGGCAGAGCCTGAGCTTTTATCACAGTGCTTGCCACACCGATGGGTTCTATGATCTTTGATAAGAAGAAGCTTGTACTTGTGGGTAGGAGTGATGGTCTGTATGGTAAAGAACAACACAGTGCTCACAGAAAACCTGGACAATATGAAGTTTTAATTCTGAGAAGTTTTTGTGAGGTGCACAAGGCCATACAGTGGTCCTTTGATGAGTGAGTTGACAGCTTCATGGATACCTTCTCCTATCTGATGATGGAGATAATCTTTTTGTGTGTTTTTTTTAAACTTTATTTATTTATTGTTTTATTGGGGAACAGCCACAGTCATTGGTTACACATTGCTTTCATGCTACAATGGCATAGTTGACTCTTTTAAGGAGGGTGCAGCTCACAGTGGCCCATGCAGGGATCGAACTAGCAACCTTGGTGTTATCAGCACCATGCTCTAACCAATTGAGCTAACTGGTCACCCCTGTGTTTTCTTTTTGAGTATTTGGAGGGTTGGTATTGCCATACTGGTTGTTAAATGCTGAAATGCTTCCATGTGGTTGGTAAATAGCTGCTGCCTTGAACCCATCAAGTAACCTACCCTGCTTCTCTGGCCTCTTCGCCTCCCTCGGATCCAGCAACTAAAGAGTGGTTCATAGAGGAAGAGCACCAGGTCACTGCTCCACTGACCACACTGGCCCATGCTGTGCTGGTTGTTAATCCCACTGATTTTTTTTTTTTTAAACCTCTACTTGAAGCTAACATTCAAGAAGGACAAGGCCTATCCTGCAGCTTCCAGCTGGTGGCTGGCATTGAACTAAGCACCAGGGCACCAAATATTCCCCACACCTCTCCTATCTGAATCATAAGAATGATTTCTCCCACTGGGAAACTTTTCAATCTGTTGTGAGCTAGCTTTGTATCCCACTGAGGTGAGGATAGGGTCTTAACNGGCCCAAATTGTTTTTTTTTTTTAATTTAAGATTTTATTGGGGAGTTTGGGGAGTGAAACAATGTTGGGGAATTGGGGGAGGGGAACAGTGTTGGGAAATTGGGGAAGGGGAGCAGCCAAGTTGTTGTCCTTCAATCTTAGTTGTGGAGGACGCTGCAAGCTCAGCTCCAAGTCCAGTTGTACTCCTCAGCTCAAGGTGCTGTGTTCAATTAGTTGCAGGTGGGCATGGCCACCATCCCATGTGGGAGTCGAACCGGCAGCCTTGTTGTTAAGAGCGCGCGCTCTATCCACTGAGCCATCCAGGCAGCAGCTCAGCTCAAGGTGTCAAGTTCAGTCTTTAGTTGCAGGCGGGCGTAGCCCACCACAAATTGGGTTCTTAAATGCAAAATTGAGCCTCAAAGTGGGACTGTGCGGTCTGGTCTTTGAGAGCCTAAGTAAGACATACCTTTTCCTTAATTAAGAAGAAATTTGAAGACAACCAGAATCATGAAAACAATCTTTAATTAAAAAAAATAGCCAAACCAAGAAAGATATCATACTTGTGAGGAGTGTATTAAAAGACCACAAAAGGCAGAAGTTCAAAAATAGTTTTAATAACTTTTTAACTAAAAAATTCACCTGCGATAACTCAATAGCAATAGCGAGCATTTCTTGAGCACATTAAGTAACAACCAGTCGCTGTGTTAAGTGCTGGGGATTCTAAAGTGCGTGAGACAGGATCCTTGATCTCAGAGGGTTTCTTTATGTCATTGGGGGAAACAGATAAACAACAAACAGAATGAAGCCTACAGTTAGGGATCATGGGAAATATATGTTCCAAGTCTGGGGAAGCACAGGGGAGGGACTGACAGCTTGTTATTCCTGCAAGGGACATCCTGATTTTTCCACTGAGGCCCAGAAAACTAGGGTTAAGCGTCTGGTTAATGGCAGTAAGGTGACCATATGTGCATAATGTGATAACAATTATTTGTGCTTGTAGAGCACATTACCCTTTTCATAGTGCTTTACTAGACATTGTCTTTTGAGGTACCTCTACCCTGCGACGTAAGTTATCCAAATGTATGGATAAGGAAGTGGTGACAGACAGAGGATAAGCAGCTTTGAGTAGGAGTAAATAGCTACTGAGTGGTACCCCAGGTTCCAGGTCTCCTGATTTCTAGGCCTCCTTTCTTTCTATGACCCTCCAGCAAAAAAAAATGGCCCTTCATTTCCCAAGTCATGTGTGGTGGTACGTTAGCTTCCTGGGCTGATATTTGTATTATGTAAAAGAAGGTTCCATTTTGAAATGTTAGATTCGTTTTCCTTTAGCTCTGAGCTCACAAGTCACTTCTTCGGGGGAGACTTCTGGGCTCCCAGACCCCCCTACTGTGCATGCTAACAGCCTTCTGTACTTCCCACGTTAGCATATAACCCAGTTTGTAATTTGTTACCTGTGTCATTACTCAATTCATGTCTTTTTGCCCTATCCAACTATAATTTCCATGTCTCTTGTTGACCAGTATATGCTCAGCATTTAATGCCTAGCATGTAGTAGTCACTCAAGAAGTGTTTGCTATAGGAATGTCTTAACTTAAGGTTTGTGCGCTGTTTCCATTCTTTAGGATACCCAATATGTGAGCAGCTTACTTGTGCCAATGGAGCCTGCTATAACACCAGTCAGAGATGTGATCAGAAAGCTGACTGTCGAGACCACTCTGATGAAGTCAACTGCAGTAAGTAACCCGCATCAGATGCGCAGTGGTGTGCTGAAGCTGGTTTCTACTGGCCACTTATGCACATCTCTACTCAAGTTCGTGTTCAACGAATTCATGTTGGTAGCATGAAGTCAGCCATGATGGGAGTATTCACACCTTGGAAACTGGCAAACACTACAAGTGTGGGCCTTTTTGTTCCTGGAGAACTGGTGGTTAAACATTTACCACCACACCGCTGCATAATAGAAATCTCTTTTTAAACTTGAGACAGACTCTTCCTGTGAGATTAAATGGCTACCGTGGAATTGAAATTCTCTCTTTTCTTTCCTGTCGTATCTTTGTGTTCCAGCTCAGGTATGCTCCCACAACCAGTTTCAGTGCGACAGTGGGGAGTGCCTTCCTCACGACTATGTCTGTGACCGTATCCCTGACTGTGAAGACGGCAGTGATGAGCACTCTTGCAGTACGGTGATTTTGATTTCCTCACGCTGGGTCTTGTTGTTAGGAGTGGGTGTGTGTGGGTTTTTTCCCTACCAATGTATCACTCTTTGCAAACAAAAGGGTCACTATGTCTGATGGCAGATAGAACCAGAAGATATTTAAGAGTCATGAGCCTCAGCAGTGTTACTGGACCTGGGCTCCTTATCTTTCAAGGATCTGTATAGAGTTGAAGGGTTGCTGATGGACAGTTTGCATTCTTCCCTTAGGCTACAAGGTACAGGGTGTGTTTTATCACTGGACTCTCAAATTACCCATACCTCAGGAATGGGTCTGATAACCTTGATAGTAGAGTGACAGAAGGGCTGGAAAGGGAGAGGAAAGTCCCTAATAGCAGTGGTTCTAACTGTATTCTTTACTTTGAAATTCTTACCACATAGAAATTAGAGGGTCAGGAAAGTTTCAGTATGGCTTTCATTGCTTCCTGCTTTTCCTTCCATGCTGTTGCCTGTCATGCAAACCACCTCTCTCTTATTGTTGCCACTTCTGGACTCATTTTATTCATATATGAACTCTCCGTGAGAGTGTTTTACTAATTATAATAAGTTGACAGCTCTTTGCAGTCATTTATTTACTGGAATGTATGATTTTTCTCTACACCATTTTGATGGGTTGGTACCCAGGCCTTAGGGGTTGTTCAATATTTTCAATATCAAATTTTCTATGAGCAATGACTGATTTTTTTTTCTGGCACCTGGACTTATTTTAGTAACTGTATTAAAGAGAATGTGACATCCTAAAATGGGTGACTCAGAATCATTTGGTCCTAAATAGCAATTATAGCGCTTGTGGTAAAGTAGGTGAATATTGGACATTGGCCTATCTGTAACATCTTTACCAGTCTGTGTTCTCTGTTCTGTGTCAATCTATATTGCATGCTGTCTAATTTTTGATCTTGAGAAACACAGACTGGGTCCTGAGTTTATTTCCTGCACCCAAAGCTGCTATCTTCTCCTTCTTCTCCTCTTTTTTCTTCTTCCATCTCTTCCTCCTTTTTTCATTTTTGTCAAGATACTTAGAGGACTAAGTAGATAGAGAAATTTCAGTTTCTAGGAGCTCAGATTAAGCAGTGAGGTGAGCACTTTGAGTTTTTCCAAGTGATCTGTGTCTTTGAAGTGCAGCTATTGTTTTTTTCCAGGCTATGAGACCTGCAAAGGCAATCAGTTCACTTGCCCCAATGGCCACTGCATTAATCAGAATTGGGTTTGTGATGGAGATGATGACTGCACAGATAATGGAGACGAAGATGGATGTGGTAAGGAGGGGAGAGATTCTGATTGAAAAGCATTGTCTTCAAGTGTCTTTCAGAATTTGTTTTTCCTACTTTCGTTGTGAGAAATTATCTGTGTGACAAGCAAGTCTCAGGATTGACTGAGTTTTAAGGAACTTAATGGATGGGGAAGAAGGTGACTCCACTAGCTTTTCCTAAAAAGAACCAGAACACAAATATAGCATAAATCATAATTCTTTCCCTCCTGTTATTAAGGCAAAATAGATAGGGCAGTCTCTCCCTCTTCTATAGCTNTATATATATATATATATATATATATATATATATATATATATATATATATATATATATAACAACAACAAACAAACAAACAAAAAGAAATGCTGGCAAACATGTTTGCAAATGTTCATTTCTTGTGTGTCAGATTTTGATGATTGCCAGATATGGGGAGTTTGCGACCAGATGTGTGAAGACCGAATTGGCCACCATCAGTGCCATTGTGCAGAAGGGTATATCTTGGAGCATGAGCAGCATTGCAAAGCTAATACTTCCTGTAAGTAAATTAGGACATCTGTATCTCTGAACAGTAATGTCGTCCTCCCATAGCATGTGATGAAAGAAATTCACAAATCAGGAGTGGCTCCTGCTGCTAGAAGAATGGCTCAACATTAATTTTATACTTTGATTATTAGGGACCAATTTGTGGATTAATGATGATCATTATTATTATGAGTTTTTTTTTTTCAATTGGTTGCTTGTTCATTTTGGGCCTGGGCTAGTATGTCATCTACCACATTTAATCATGGAATACATTTTATGCCTATGTTTGACCTACTTGGGCATTTAACTTTTAATTTACAAATATAGGTGACAAGGCATCTATAGAAATAATTTTGGCATTGTTTATGCAAAATTTAGGGGTGGTTCAAAATGTACCTGCTAAATATGGGTTATAGTTTGTGAGAATGCCCTCATTCTGGGTGTTTTGTTGGAATCAATCTAAGAGTACTGTAGTACAGAAAAGTTATGAGGAAACTGTGTTAAAAAAAAGATTCCCTGCCCCAACCCCTCCAAGCATTTTTGTGACCATGGATTTCTGGGTAAGATCTCAACTTTGCTCCTGTGTTCCTGTCTTTTTTTTTTTTTTTAATTTTACACTTGATTTTGAAGTATCTTTGGTGGCCTTCTGAAACTTATCTGCTCACATGATTGGTGCATGGCCCATTTTCTAGTTGTTTTTGTGTAGAAATACCTGTTTTGCTGTCTATTAATTTTTAGGGACAGATAATTTTTAACAATTAAATTTACTTATTTTTGAATAGATAATATATTCATATATTCAAATTTTAAAATATAAGAAGTAAATAGTAAAATGTTTCCTCCATCTGTTCCTCTCTGTGCAGTTTTCAATTCCCCTCCCCCATGGATAATCACTGTCAATTTCAATTTTAGAGATTGTTAAATGCATAAATAAGGATATACAAACATAGATGCTTAACCCTATTTTTACATATATGGTAGTAAGCTACACACACAGGTCTGCATCTTGCTATTGTTACATTATATGTTTTCAAGAGCATTCCATATCAACACAGAGAGCTGTTTCTCATGCTTTGTTTTTTTTGTAGTGGCATGATATTCTATTCTTTGGATGTACATAATTCATTTAACTAGTCCCCTACTGATGGACTTTTATATCATAAAGGCTAAGGCCTTTACTATTGCAAACAGGACTCCTTGATGGATAACCTTACTCATTTTGCACGCTTGTGAGTATATAGGTAGAGCTGATTTAGATCCACCTTTGCCATGCTTTTCACAGAGTGATTTCCCAGTAATTCTTAAAATAAGTTCTATTTTACACAACCTAAATTTACACCTGGGGTAAAGTGCCCATTTTACAAAGGATTCTTGAAGATATCTGATGTATTCCCCTCAGTGTCATTGAAAGTGCATCAGACTAGCGGTCAGGACACCTGAATTCTTGGCAGACTCTGTTCTTAATTTACTGTGACTTGGAACACTTCATTAAGCATCTTTTTGCCTTGCTTTGCCCATTGGCAAAATGGGTGAAATGGCACACCTATGTGTGAGAGTCAGAATTTATTTTAAAACCAAATAAGAAAACACAGAAGAAAGTATTTGAAAAAGCAGAAAGCATATCAGTTGTAAGTTACTTTATTATCTTTGNTCTGTGAGGGCAGCATACCTTTTCTCTCTGTGTAGTGCTCCTCTGTGGGTGTGAGGCTGCTCTTTGTCTTTGGCAAACGTCAGGCTTTTCCTCCCCCCCCCCCCCCCCCCCCCACAGTTACTGCCACCCAGCTGCCAATCCGATTTCCAGTCTTTTAGTTCTCCAGGCATTTCCCCTTTCTCTTAGTAGAAAAGGAATTCCAATAGAAATACCAGAAGCCACATTCTCAGTATTACATCAGCTTTTCCTCTTTCAACCTCCGAAAAGGAGTTGGGGCTGGTTTGCCTTGCAGTTAGAACTTGACAGGCCGTATGTCTTTTCAGTAAAAATGATTTACTCTTTCAGAACCCCTAGTTCAATCTTGTCATTCCCCACAACGTGTTTGTTTTCAGTCTTCTTTTTTTCACCTTGGAGTCCAGAGGGCACATTTTCCAACATCTTTCCCCAATATCTAAGTCAATGATAAGCTTTGGGTTATATATCCAAGGATCTAGGGGTTCTCACATATCAGAGGTCTGGGGCCACTTCAATTTTTCTGTAGCCATTAAGAAATGAAAAACTGGGACCAGCCAAGTAGCTCAGTTGGTTAAGAGATTGCCCAAGAGTGTGAGCTCTGAGCAACAGGGTCGCCGGTTCGATTCCCACATGGACCAATGAGCTGCACCCAAGTTGAGCTGCCCCTGAGCTGCCAAAGGTGGCAGGATGGCTCAGCTGGTGAGAGCACGTGCTCCTCACAAGGCTGCCTGTTTGAGATGGTGGGCTATACCCGCCCACAACTAAAGACTGAACTTGGTACTTTGAGCTGAGCTGCTGCCCAGATGGCTCAAGGGATAGAGCGCATGCTCTTAACAACAAGGCTGCCAGTTTGACTCCCTCATGGGATGGTGGCTATGCCCACCTGCAACTAATTGAAAACAGCACCTTGAGCTGAACAGCGCGAATGGACTTGGAGCTGCATTTGCAGCGCCCTCCACAACTAAGATTGAAGGACAACAACTTGGCTGTTTCCCTTTCCCAATTCCCCAACACTGTTTTCCTCCCCCAATCCCACAATTAAAAATAAAATAAAAGAAAAACTGTCATAACAAGATTTTTATATTGAACCTATTAGTGAATGTAATAGAGAAAATTGCAATATTATGCACAAGCTAATTTCAGGATTTAGAGAATACAGTCAGTTCATAGCACACTGGAAGTCGTAGTGTGGCCTGATACTCGGCTCTAGTTCCAAGTTCTATGACGAACATCTTTCAGTCTTTTCAGTATGTGCCTGGGACTTGAGTACAGATACCCTCATTTGGAGATCAGCTCAGAAGCCTGCATATGAGGGCCTTTGTGAATTGGAGGCCCCTACCACTTGCAGAGACCTCTTCTGTGACTTTCTCTGTCCTTCCAGAATGCATTCTCTGACCCCTGGGTTTTGAAGCTGGGTTAACATTTATGTCAAAGAAGACTACGTTTTTCTCTCTTTGTGAAGAGAACTCATTAGTTTCAATACATGACATTATGAAACCAGTTACACTGTTTCAGCTGACTTTTTAAGAGAATTGTTTTGGCTTGCTCTTTGAAGAATTTCAATTCAACAAATATTCTGTAGGGCTGCAGTCCTCTGCCTGGCTGACTCATCACAGAGACTTCAGGTGTTGGAAACGTATCCAACATTTATCATCTTAGACATGGCTCCCCAGTGAATGCCTCGGTGGTAATCAAGAATAAAATGGAATAATCCTGACATGAAATCTTGTGTCTTTCTACTATTCATCTGCTCCTGGTAGTCTTGACCTGGTGGCATGCTGAAGCAGTTTGCGGGGGTTATTGTTTCCGATTGACAGGACACGCTGTTTGTTGATGGAATGATGTCATGGTGCCGAGTTAGGGCAGGAAGGCCATTCAGCATGGTGGGATTTCACAGATGGCTCAGAGGATGTCCAAGGGGGTCTAAGCTAAAAAGGGGTTTTGGAATTATTTTCAAAGCAGTATTTTTTGGTAAGAGGGAACAAAGAATGAAAAGGAAATGAAAATAATAAGGTGGGAGGTGGGTATTGTAAAGCATTGTTTCAGGGTTTTATATAGGTTTCACTACCTTTCCCTGTGCTCATGAAAATCCTCAAGTCTACTTTCATTTCTCTTTTCTTCAGTTTAATTGACTATGAATATTAATTAGCCTTTATTTTTTCCCAAATGGAGAATATAATCTTATTTAGTCATTAAAAGTGACAGTTATTTTATAAACTCATTCAAACCTTTTAAGTACTTGTAGCCCAGATGCTAGGAAGGCCATTTGCACCCCCAAATTCCTAGTTTTGACTCCTTTACCTTTGGTTTTCTTCTGTTTGTCATCAGAACTCCTGCTCCCAGGTGACTCCAGGCTCTTAAGCATAGTGTCCTCAGTCTTGCATTAAAAATGAGGTCATGACATTCTGGGAGCTTGAGGGCGAATGTCCTGTACTTTCATTCCTGCTGAGGCAAAGGCTCAGGTGGTGTTTTCTCAGGGCTTAGATGAAGGCACAGAGACATTGCTTAATGGGGGCGTTTTGTTTATACCCGACAAGTCATTTTATCTTGTCATGTCCAAATTGGATTAATTTTTTTCTTTGGTTAGTTACAGTCCTTGAAAAGAAAGATAAGCTGGCCCATGTTGTTATATTTGGGAAAACTAGAACCATTAGCTTATTTGTAGGATTTTCTTGTGCTTTCTAATTAAGGAGCCACGAGATGATGAGCTATCTCTAGCAGGTGTGATAGAAGCCAATTCGCAACTCCGACATGCACTGCTAATGTAATCAGATCTTAGAAATCTGGAGAATTCTAGGCCTGAGGGTACAGTGGTTTCAGGAATTATAATTTACTTGAGAATTTTCTGAGGCTCAAGGGCTTGAGAACCCTGTTGATATATATAGGCTGTGGAGGTCATCCTTCCAGGGAAGAGAGCAAGGTGAAGGAGGGTGAAAAATGGATATGATCTTGGAGGGTCAAACGAAACATTTGGCATTAATCTACCAAGAATAGGACAATTTCTGTACCTGTTAAGCTTTACAATCTTTAAGAAATTCTCTTTATGTTGTGTTGTTCTCCCCTGCAATATTGTATTGTTTATAGGTCAATGGTATTGAATCACTTTTTACACAGTAGTGCTGGGACTACTGTGGCATCGAACAGAGCTCTATCATGTAATAGACTTTCAATAAACATCATTAAATGAATGAATAATGAGTTAATGCATAAGCAGAAGAGAAGATATTTTTTCATGTCTTAAAAAATAATTTTAATTTAATTTGGTTCTGATTTTTTTTGACATCAGAGGAAAGGCAGCTGGGTAAATACACCTTTCTAAATACTTTATTGCAGTCACAGATTTGTGTCCTATTGAGGGGCTGGATATAAGGCACTGAAGAAGCACTGTCCAGTAGAACTTTCTGCAATGATGGAAATATTCTATATCTACACTCTCCTGTATGGTAACCACTAATCATATGTGGCTACTGAGCACTTGAAATGTGGCAGGAGTGACTGAGAAATTGAATTATTAATTTTATTCCATTTTAGTTCATTTAAATCTAAATTTAAGAAGCCATAGAGGGCTATTGGCTACCATATTGGAAAGCACAGTTTTAAAGGAAAGCATTTACATCAAAATTCAGATATTTTGTAAGCCAACATTAACAAATGAAATACCACAAGGCTATGAATCCAAGCAGCATTGTGCATCTTCTGTAAAGTTATCCTTTATGTAGATTTTTAAAAACCTGTGTAAATGTTCTTGGTTTTTCCCTAGTGGGAAGCTGCCAGCTCTGAATTCCTATTTCTTATTGTATGCCTAAAATCTGTGCTATCCTCACAGTTTATTTAGACAGGCTCATCACCATATTCCTGTATAGCTAGCTTGTCCAAGGCTTTTTCTTTCAGAGTGTGATAAAGAAATGCTGCCAAAGTTAGGTGAGGCATGCCATGAAGACTTGGGAGTCTGCGGCCAATGGTGAACGAGCTGTCGGTGCGCCGGCGGCTTGGCGCAGCGCGGGGTGTAGACTGTAGCTGTGTCAGTGTGTTATGATGCCATCTTGTACCAACCTGGCTACTGGAATCCCCAGTAGTAAAGTGAAATATTCAAGGCTCTCCACAGATGATGGCTACATTGACCTTCAGTTTAAGAAAAGCCCTCCTAAGATCCCATATAAGGCCATCGCGCTTGCTACAGTGCAGTTTTTGATGGGCACCTTTCTAATTATCTTAGAACCCACCAGCAGGAGGAAGCCTATCAGCAAAGTGGGGGCAGACCGGGCTGTTCCTGTCCTGATCGTTGGTATCCTTGTGTTCCTGCCAGGGTTTTACCACCTGTGCATCACCTACTATGGCTGCAAAGGTTACCGGGGTTACTTCTACAATGACATTCCAGACTTTGATGACTAGCACCCAAGGCAGCCCTGAGAAGAGTCAGATGGGACTGAGCCCAGCTTTAAGACATTGGGCAGAAACTATGGTTAAGGGCCAGTGAATTTTGCGGCTTGCATATGTTTAACAAAACAAGGGCCAGGTTTTATGAGTCTCGTCTTAAAGATATTAACTGAGCTTACAGTTAGCTAATTAGAACAGGCTTTATTTTTCACCTCCTGTCCTTGACAAAAGTCCTGACACGTTTTTCCACATGAACCTCTATCATGGAAGAATAGCAATGTTAATTGTATGGAAAAGTAGGAGGTTGTTCTGTAATGGGAAGTGTTGCTGCCACCACACTTTTTAGATGTTTCTTTAAGTAGTCTTTATTGTCAGGTGGCAAATGGAAGGATGCAATATGTCACATTTCTTACTACTAAGTAATTTATTTTGAGAATATCTTTAAGTATCTTATCCCCTACTCATCTCTAACTTCGTGTTCCAGTGGAAGAAGACCTTGGCAAAATCAAATATCAGTCTGGGTGCATCTGTAATATTTTTTACTTGCTTTCTTATTAACTGCAACCAGGACTTTTTTAAACCTCAGAGCAAGTTTTCAAAATGTAAACACTCTGTTCACTAGTCCCTGACCAGCTTTGATCTGGTTCACCAATAGGTTGGCCAGCATGTAATGTGAGTCAAAATGTTCTGTGCATCATGCCTTTACGGACTGGACTTTTGGCTGTTTCCTAAGGAAAAATGTAGACAAGTGGTTGTTATTTAAAGTTAATAACCCCATTGTTATCATCTTGTACTGTCTCATACTGAAGATAGCAAGATTTGGCCTGGACCCCTACAGGACTAGACTGCCTTAGTTTGATTCTGTTTCTTAGCTCGCAAAAAGTGACTTATGTTCAAAAGAAA
>NW_017732633.1:140038-149579 GCF_001890085.2 Hipposideros armiger | reverse complement strand
GTCAGAATTTATTTTAAAACCAAATAAGAAAACACAGAAGAAAGTATTTGAAAAAGCAGAAAGCATATCAGTTGTAAGTTACTTTATTATCTTTGTTCACTGGTAGGAGTGATAATGCCTCCCTTCTTTACGTTTAGCTGGCGAGGCCTCCATTATTTTCTCCCATGGTCGGGATTTGCTAATTGGTGACATTCATGGAAGATCCTTTGGGGTCCTGGTAGAGTCTCAAAATCGTGGAGCGGCTGTGGGTGTGGATTTTCACTATCACCTACAAAGAGTCTTTTGGACTGACACCGTGCAAGATAAGGTAAATAGAAACTTCAGGAGCGTAGCTTGGAGCTGATAGAACCCCAAGCACAAAGTGTTGATAGCTTTTCACTTTGGGGGGAGTTGAGGGGAAAGTTCCTTTGTTTTCTAACAAAAAAGGCCCTTGAGATATTTTATGTTACTCAGCACCTTTTCCATGCTATACTATTACATGGGACCTATTAAACAAAGCAGTCTATTATATGGATTAGCCTTGAGCAACTTTTAATTTTATTCGAAATGGAGTCCAAAAGCCTAATTAAAAGAAATAGTAGACATTCTTTCAAAACTGGATAGATATTTGGTAGTAATTTTTGAAACTTGATCATTTAAAATGTAAAAAGTACTCTGCTTTCCCGGATGATAAAAATCAGATTTTACCTGCATCTTCTAAATGGAACCATAATTGAGGATTGGGTAACAAATATTGACAGTATTTTGTCTAACAGCCAAATTTTCATTGTACTGTCTTATTTGAAAAGTGCGATGGATTTAACTTCAACTTTGAGTAATACAATGTAGATTTTTAAAACAAATTTTAAAGACTCCTAAGAAGTTATGGCATTTTATTTTTTCCTCTTATATTTCCTAGTACCATTAATAAATTCTAATTCAGTTAAGTGATAATGTACATAAAATTTTTAAGAATTGAGAATTTGGATTATTAGCCATTCTCATCTGCTTATAGCTAAAAATCAAAACAAACTACCATTACCATCTCCACCCAAAACATCTACATTCTGTAATTAAACTTTTGATATATTTGCCTCATATATACTTTAAAAGAAATTATTTTTATTCCCCGGTATCCCATGATGTAAAATAGCAAATCACCAGTGAAATTAATTTTTTGGTCTAAATGACCGATGTGTACAAGATAGATACACTGAATGAAGGTAGGAAAACAGTGCTCAGTTAGTTGTGCTTAAGAATGGTAATAATTTGGATTTTTCTTCAGGTTTTTTCAGTTGACATTAATGGTTCAGATATCCAAGAAGTTCTCAATGTTTCTATTGATGATCCAGAGAACCTGGCTGTTGACTGGGTTAATAATAAACTTTATGTGGTGGAGACCAGGGTCAACCGCATAGATATGGCTAATTTGGATGGAAGCTACCGGGTTGTCCTTATCACTGAAAACTTGGGGCATCCTAGAGGAATTGCCGTGGACCCAACTGTTGGGTAAGTGATGTGAAAACATACTGATTCTGGTATTTTTGGAGTTCTGTGTCTTCTATACATAAAACACCCATTGGTTTAGTTGAAGGTTAATTCTGATTTCTTTTAGGCATTGTGCTCTAGAACCCATTTTACTTTATGTCTCTGTTCATAGAAGCTTTAAAGGAGTGGCTAACTATAATCTCATTTGAGACATGTAATGCAAACACACTTACTGGTATACTAAAAATATGTGATGTTTCTAGGGTATGAACTTTATTCTTAGTGTTTGCCATATTTGCCTGGCTGGCTGAGAGATTGGACTCTGTGTCCTGACTTAATCTAATAATCTTGTTACAACTAAACTTTTCTTTCCCTATTATTAAGATGACCACCCTAGCATGAACTAGCTGTAAAGTTTTTTAAATTGGGGCAAAAAGATCGGAACTATCCCTTTTAGTGCTCTTTTGTGGTGGAGATGTCAATGCTAATCCTGCATCACAAGTTGTTCAGTGTGAACCAATGCAGCAGGATTGATAATGCTTACTTTTCTCCAGGTATAAATTCATATTTTCCTGATCTCCAAATTAGAGCACAGTTATTGGAGACTTAGCCTTCTCTTAGATTTTCACAGTTGATTCTTAGAAACCTTCTGTGAATTTTGAGCTACTTAAGTGTTGGTTTGTGGTGATTATTTGTTGCTACTTCATGATATCATCTGTCTTTCCTTGAAAAGGATGGATATGCTCTGTAAACTATGGCTTAGAATGGGAAATTAAGGAAGGGAATGGCTTGATAGCTTATTTTAAAATGTATCTGCAAGTTTTCCTGGTTGTAAAAACAAGAAGTGAATGAGCCAGCAGACAGGGGAGAAAGTTAAGAGAGTGAATTTGAATTTTTAGACTGCTGTATTTGTGCATTTTAATAGTTGCTGTTTGGAGTTGTTGCCTTTCCTGATTGGCCTTCATAGTCTCTGATTTTAATACTTTTTAATTTCTTTGTTATTTTATACCCCCATAGTTATTGAATCAGCTGGATGAAATTTCCATTGATCTAAACACAATCTAAAAAAGTATTTTCTAGCTAAATTTGTAAAATAACTGACTCTTTCATCTTTTGTTTTTCTTTTGTAGTTATTTATTTTTCTCAGATTTGGAGAGCCTTTCTGGGGGACCTACCGTGGAAAGGGCTTTCATGGATGGCACTAACCGTAAAGATTTGGTAAAAACAAAGCTAGGATGGCCTGCTGGGATAACTCTAGATATTGTATCAAAGCGTGTTTACTGGGTTGATTCCCGGTTTGACTACATTGAGACTGTAACTTATGATGGCATTCAAAGGTAAGAAGGATGTTTTTTTCTTATAATAAGTCTATGAGTTATGGGGAAAGTACATAAAATTTATGGAGAGGAATACAAATGGAGTGGAATTAAAATATTGCTTTTTTGGTTGAAATTATGGCTTGAATGACCTTTATGTTGACATTTGCATGAAGTGACCTGCTCTGAGTTTGTTAACTTCTCTTGTGTTCCATAATAGTCATAAAATATTACCTAGAACATTTGTTCTTTGATTTCTCCTCCCAGCCTCTCTTCTACTCCCAGATAATGCACATTATTTTCATTAACTCCTAAGTCTATTTATACCCAGGCACATTATACTCTGAGTCCCTTATGATTTGTTTCTAAAGATCACTTTATCTTTTAGCTTTCTAACTTGCCCCCAATAAATAAATGCTTTATTATTTATTTAACATTTTTCTGGTGGAAATTAATTGGATTTTTTGTTGGCCTTATATATATTTAAAATTTCAAAGAGAAATTCTGACTTGTATTTTTATGTGATATACTTCAAAGATACTTAGACAGAATATTTGAATGTAGAATGTAGGATATTTTTTCTTCATCTTCCTTAGTCTTATTAAACCTAAATTAGTTAAATTGTTAGCTATTTTCTCCTTTTGGTGTTTTCAAAAATTGGTTTAAAAATGGTCTTCAAATTTTGACCAAGAAAAATTATTCTGTGCATTCAGCAAGCAAACTAGCCAGTTAAACTTTTCCAAAGGACCTGATTTTATTATTTTCTCAATGAAAACAATATTACTGTTTTGTTTTCTCTTTTAGCTCCTTTGTAAGGATGGTATCACAGTTTGTCACTGTATTTTTATATTCTTAAAACAGTTTCCACTTTGTTAAATAAAGTAATTGGGTATTAAGACTGTGACTTCTTTTAAAGATTTATTTTTTATTTTTTATTTTTTTTATTATTGGGGAATTGGGGGAAGGGGAACAGACAAGTTGCTGTCCTTTTGTTCTTCAGTCTAGTTGTGGAGGATGTTGCTTCACTGGACCATCATTGCGCTTCCTGGGCGAGGCAGATCAGTCGCTGGCTTCTGGACGGCCACTCACTGCAGCTGTTAGCCGCTCACGCTGGCTGCTAACCATATACAGTAGCCCATGGCGACCCACTGCCACAGAGGCTGCAGCCTACGCTGTCGCCTGCGACTCACAGCAGCCCAGCTTCAGGTTGAGCTGTTGTTCAGCATCTTAGCTGTAGAGGGCAGTGTCACTGGCCCTCATGTGGGATCCAAACCGGGGCCCTCTGGCGTCCCAAGTCAGTTCTTAACCATCGCGCCACTCGGCCGGCCCCAAGACTGTGACTTCTTATCACTGAAACTGGTTCCTATAGTGAGAATATGAATTAATTTAATGAAAAAAATGTTAGTTAACCCAAAAACTCATACAAAAATAATTGAGAAATTGCTTAATTTTTTCCTCTTTCATGAATTATATTATATAGTCTAAATATTTTTATGCTAAGGTTAAACTAAAACATAAAATATAAACTTTCTTAGAGTTTCATAAAAATCTGAGGGGGTTGCTGGCTGTGAAGAAACATCAAAGTGACGTTAAAGCTCATGAGTAGAGCTGAAACCATAGGCATTGCCTCTTGCTTTGGTGGCATTCAAGGTTCTGGAATTTGCTAACTGAAAAAGAAAACCATTCTCCAGTCTTTTAAAATTTTTTTTGGATGTATCAATAGTTCTGCCCCCCTTTTTAAAATTAAATTTATTGGGGTGACATTGGTTAATAAAATTATATAGGTTTGAAGTGTACAATTCTATAATATATGATCTGTATATTGCATTGTGTGTTCACAACCCAAAGTCAAATCTCCTTCTGTCACCATATTTTTGACCCCCTTTACCCTTCCCTTCCCTCTTACCCTCTGGTAACCACTAAACTGTTGTCTGTATCTATAAGTTTTTGTTTGTTTGACTTTTTCCTTTGTTGCTTTCAGTTTTATATCCCACATATGAGTAGAATCATATGGTTCTCGACTTTTTCTGTCTGAGTTATTTTGCTTAGCATAATCTCAAGATCCATCCATGTTGTCACAAATGGCAGCATTTCATCTTTTTTAATTTTTATGGCTGAATAGTACATATATATAACACATCTTCCTAATCCAATCATCTGCAAAGGATACTTCAGTTGTTTCCATGTCTTGGCCATTGTGAATAAAGCTGCAATAAACACAGGGGCACATACATCTTTATGGATAACTGTTTTCAGATTTTTTGGGTAGATACCCAGAAGATAGATTGCTGGGTCATATGTTAATTCTATTCTTAATTTTTTGAGGAACTGCCATACTATTTTCCATAGTGGCTACCAATTTACATTCCCACCAGCAGTGTATGAGAGTTCCTTTTTCTCCATAGCCTCTCCAATACTTGTTATTATTTGTCTTGTTGATGATAGCCGTTCTAACAGGTGTGAGGTGATATCTCATTGTGGTTTTGATATACGTTTCCCTAATAGCTAGTGAAGTTGAGCATCTTTTCATGTATCTGTTGGCCATTTGTATGTCTTCTTGGGAGAGGTGTCTGTTCAGGTCCTCTGCCCATTTTTAAATTGGATTTTTTGTTGTTGTTGTTTCTGTTGAGTTGTACAAGCTCTTTATATATTTTGGATGTTAGCCCCTTATCAGAGGTGTTGTTTGCAAATATTTTGTCCCATTTGGTTGGCTGTTTTTTGTTTTGTTGATGTTTTCTTTTGCTGTGCAGAAGCTTTTTAGTTTGATATAATCCCATTCATTTATTTTTCCATTTACTTCCCTTGCCTTTGAGGTCAAATTCATAAAATCCTCTCTAAGACCAAGATAAGCTTAGTACCTATGTTTTCTTCTATGTAATTTCTTGTTCCAGGTCTTATATTTAGGTTTGATCCATTCTGAGCTATTTTTGGTATAGGGTGACAGAAAGCAATCAGATTTGCACGCAACTTTTTAATTTTTCCAACACCATTCTCCAATCTTAATGTATGATGCCATTATTGAGTATTTCAAAGTGTGCAGTAACTTGCACCCTTAGGTTTCTTTGTTTTTTTCTCCTGTGGTGTGTTTCCAGTGTTCGTATCTTTGAGTCTTTTTAGGGCCCTATTTGTGCTTTTTAGTTTAGAGAGGCTCCTAACATTTTTCTTTGAGGTCTTTCTATTATGCCAGAAGAAAAAAAAAGTTTTTCCTCATGAGCCTTCTTCCATTTCGCTTTTAATACAGCCTAACTGAATTATCATTTATGCAGATGTAGTCAGAGTGGGCACTGTTGATTTCTTTCCCTTAGCACTTTTAGCCTCTGTTTTCTTCCCGTTTAAGTAGCTTTGGGCACACTGTGCCTCCACTACATGTGTGGTCAGTTGGCAGCTTCATTAAGCGGAACCATAAAAGTGATAGCACTGCTTTTTGCTCTCCCTAGAGTGACATCAGAAACAGGTCTGTGTATTTGCTGTGTCTTGAACTCTACCACTCACTGTCCTGCCCCCTAATTGCTGAGAAATGGTACGTGGTCCAGTGGGAAGTAAGTGTGGAAGGCATCCTCTGCCAGGCTTTCAATCCCTTGTTACACACTTTCATTTATGGATTTCAAAATGATATGTCACATCTTAGTCATTTGATATGTGGGGCAAACTTAAAAGAATGAAAAGCAGGTGAGAAAACAGTAATTTCTTAAAAAATCTAGAACAAGCAAGGACTGAGACTAGAATTTAAGTTTCAAGGGTCTTGTCCAAGAGACACATGAAAATCCTTCTATCAAATGTAGTTGGAAATATACCTGTATCTTAAAATGTATTTTATTTATATCTTCTATATTTGTAACAAGAAATTTAGCTTTTTAAGCATTTACTTGAAGTAATTCTACCTTTAATGAAAATAAAGCAAAAACAAACAAAAATTTTATGATATATCTTTTGTAACAGGAAGACAGTGCTTCATGGAGGCTCACGCATTCCTCATCCCTTTGGAATAAGCTTGTTTGAAGAGAGCGTGTACTTTACTGATTGGACAAAGATGGCTGTAATGAAAGCAAACAAGTTCACGGAGACCAACCCACAAGTGTACTACCAGTCTTCCCTGAGGCCCTTTGGAGTGACTGTCTACCATTCCCTCAGGCAGCCCCATGGTAAGATCCAGAAGAATGGAAACCATGTTTGGTACTGGCCTTGGTAGAAAGGTTTTCTCAAAGCTATGGAAGTTAACAATGAAGGGGATCTCCTGAGATTTGGATGGCATTCTCAAATATATGAAAGGTTAGCTAGAGAGTTAAACCCTCTGAGACTGGCTCTGCAGATCCTGGGCATTCTTGAGAAATTGACATATTTCAGAGTTAAAATGTCAAAGCTACAGGGAATTTAGGGATTAATTTAACAGATTTTTATTGTCACCTGCCATGTGCCAGATTCTGTCTAAATACTGGGGATATAGCAGGATAGAAACCAAACCCAAATACCTATCTTTATTCTACTGGAAGAGATCTTGTAATTCAATCCTCTAATATTACAGCAGAGGAAACTGAGGCCCAGAAGAGAATGACATGCATAAAGGCTCATTTTAGGTACTGTCAAAGCCATTTCTTTTTCTTTTTTTCTGTTGTATATGTAAGATACCTGTTCTTTGGTTTGTATGTGGTCTGTCATAGGCCACCTGGGTTTGATGACTCTGGATGGTCACTTATCCAAAAAAAGATATATTTGTATTCAGACACTGTTTAGTTTTCTTTTATTTTATAGTAAGCTTTGTTTGTGTTTCAAGGTTTTAAATTGACATGACTATCTGGACTATATATGGTTTCTTTTCTGTATTTGCTTGTGCATCAAAGAAATAAATTATGAAAATCTAGATTATGTTGGTAGAAAGCTTATTATCAGTGAACAGTAATTTAGAGAATGACAGATTTCACCCCAAAACTCTCATATTAGATGATGGGTCTCTGATCTTTCCTAGACCTCCACTCTTGCCACTTCGAGTCAGATAATCACATTTTGATTCTACCTGGCTGATGGAAAAAGACTATAATTAGATTGATTTTTTTTTTAAAGAAGCCAACTACTAGACATAAAACATTCAGGTGAATATCTTTTAATGTAGTGACCCTGGGAAAACATACTTTATCTGAAAACACACTATATCTGAAAACATTTTGGAAATCTTTATTTGGAATAGTCCATGAACTATCTAAATCTTCCTGTGACCAAAAACATTACCTAATTTTATCATCCAAATTGTTTCTGTTATTTGCCTCAGAATGATGTCTGGCTGTTGTTAACTCCAAATCGATCCACCTGAGATAGCAAAGAGACTGTTTTAAAGAATCCGTCAAAGTCAAGAAGACAATTTCAAAAGCACATATGACATTTTGAGCTGTGGCAGCATTGTGTACAGTGAACTTCTTGAGGTCAATGTATTTGAGGGTGGTTTTTGGAAGTATAAAGCTGTTTTGTGTTGCAGACATGTAGGGTTTTGGAGTCAGATCTGGATTTGAATCTAGTGTAGCTGTTTAGCCACTGAATAATCTTGGGCAAGCTGTTTCATCTTTGAAGACTTGGTTTCCTCTTCTGCAGAATTGGGGCACTGCTGCTTATGCCTTAGAGTCATTGATTGTAAGTTGGCTTACTTATAGGGTAAGCATCCAGTGAGTTAGGTTGTAGTTATTTATTATATTTTATGAATGGTAAAATAGCACGAAAGATTTTTGGGGAGTCAGTTATTTTCTATTCACTGAGGCTAGCAGGCACAATTACTGGGGGGAAAGAACCCCAGAGTTATCCAGTTGTAGGAATCTTGTTTTCTGCCACCACCAGTTTGAGTAAATGGGAGAGCAGCGATGAGACTGGGAGGGCCAGTGTATCCAGATGCGGATGTAGCAACCGGTAGTGATGTCTCCGAATTTTAAACCCACTATTCCCTTTCACCTACAGGGCCCAAAGTGGCTTTCCATGCCTGGGATAATTATACATTTCTAATTGAGATTTAACCCTGTGTATTTTCCCTTCTCCAGCCAGCAATCCATGTGGAGATAACAATGGGGGCTGCGAACAGGTCTGCGTCCTCAGTCACAGGACAGATAATGGTGGTTTGGGTTACCGTTGCAAGTGCACATTTGGCTTCAACCTGGATGTGGATGGCCACCGCTGTGTTGGTAAGAAATCCATTTTGGACTGTCTTTCTGGCTGGCAGCACAGGGATATGTGCTGCTCTTGGGCTGGGCTAGCTCCCTGTTACACTTTTTCACTGAGAATAAGTGTTACGTAGCCCACAGGGCATCGTCCTCAGTGGGCACCACTCCCTTTATTCTCAGAGCTGTGTTTAAAAAAGTAAATTCCTGTCCCTTGGGACTTTTCTTTAATTCTACATCTAGGGTTTCCAGGGGCTCCCTTTCCCCTTTGTATCCTTCCTGAAATCTTTGTCTCCTTTTTAAACTATAGGATTTAATTTTGAACTCTTTTTTCTACTGTGTATTCCTTTTCCACTCTAGATGTTAGCACTTCGCATCACTTTTATTGACCTGTCTTAGACTACCACTTATGCCACGTTGGGTCACACCTTGATCCACCTGGCTTTATCACTGTATTCCAATGTAAACTGTTAAGTGTTGGGGCGGCTCCTTTCCTCATCTATTTTTCTCTTTTCAGTTAAAAATTTTCCTTTATACTCTGGGTTCCGTTCTTACCTTAAAGGCTTCCTTTTCTTCCTCTTTGGTTACTTACACATCTACTCATAATTCAGCCATTGCCTTGGC
>NW_017732633.1:131651-138433 GCF_001890085.2 Hipposideros armiger | reverse complement strand
TCTGAGGTGGCTGTTCGTGGGATCCCATTCACCATCTCTACCCAGGAAGATGTCATGGTTCCAATAACAGGAAATCCTTCTTTCTTTGTTGGAATTGATTTCGATGCCCAGGAGAACACTATCTTTTTTTCAGATACATCAATAGACATGATTTATAAACAAAAGATTGATGGCACAGGTGAGAAAGGGTTTAAATTTTTTTTCATATTTTATCTGTTTTCAGTAATAATGGTAATAATTTGCTTAGAAAAACTTTGCATTCATTTTTTAAGCCGGGTCCTTTACTAAGCTTGCTAAATACTTTTAGGTCAGGGAAAGAAACCTATTGCTTTTCTTACAAATTAAATAAAAAGGAATACTTTTTCTTTATTTTCAAAATAAGTTATAAATGAGGGTGCATTTTTTTTTTAAGCTGAGCCATCCTGCCACCTGTTGGCAGCTCAGTGGCAGCTCAGCTTGGGTAGGGAATTGAACCGGCGACCCTGTTGCTCAGAGCTCGCACTCTTGAATGAGCTCTTAACCAACCGAACCACTCAGCCGGCCCTGAGGGTGCATTTTAACAATGACAAATATCAGTGTAAAAGGAGCTGACACTCCATAAGAGTGTCAAGTGTATGAAACTGTTAATGGGTTAATTGACGAGGTTGTTCCTCATATGCAAACAGATTGATCCAATGGGTCCACCTCTCCTTAGGGATGCTGAGCTACCTGAATGCTGGGCTTGGAATAATAACATTTTTTTTTTAAAGACATGAATTATATGTGAGTATGGATTTACTGTAAATTTTTAATTGATTGGCGTTGTGTCAAAATCTTCATATTCATCACAGAAAGATAAATTATAGTCAGTCACACTTTACCTCTGGGTATTTTATTGGATGATAGCATGATCCAGTACTTGGATTTTGCAACCCTGCAGTTTGAAACGTATTGGTAGCCAGTATAACATAACAAATAAGAGGGCCAGCTCAGGAGTAGACTGCCGAGTTTGGACTCACAGCGTCTCACGTTTCCTAGCTTTATAATCTTGACGAAGTTTTACTTAATTTCTTTATACCTTAGTTTTCTAAATCTGTAATATAGGAATAATAATATGGTTATTACATAGCTTATAAGGTTGTTGAGAGAATTTTCGGCTAATACATGTAAAACGCCTAAAATAATGCCTGGAAAATAATAAATATTCAGTAAATATTAGCTATTATTATAGCTGTTATCAATGAAAAACTGTATTACCCTGTTCTATCCTTCCCCCAACCCAGACTTGTTCTTCAGAGGTAATTACTTTCCATTCTTTCAGCACTTCTATTATTTGTCTCCAGTAGCTTATACTACTATTTGTTGTTTGCCATTTTAGACGTTTACTTCCTTGTTATAAATGAGGTTTTAACTCTTACATTCCCTCTCCTCCAACTTCGCTCCCTGCCTAGTCTCCTTGAAAAGCTAAATTGTAGTTTTTGATTAAATTTATAGTAGCTGTTTATATTATTAATATGATATAAATATTAGTATTGTTCACTGCTCAGCCAAGTAGTATTCTGTGAAGACATTTCTTGGACATTTAAAAAATTTTTTCTGGAGTTATTGCCAATTGCCCCTGTCTTCATTTACTTAGTTTTCTATCATGTATTTTTCCCCCAAATGCTCCAACAGATCTATCAAATATCTGCCTATCTATCTCTCTATCTCTCTATCTATCCATTATCTATTATCTATCTATCTATATCTATCTATCTATCATCTATCCATATAATGCAAATGATTACAATTTTTTTCTCTTCTGGAGACTTCTGTCCTCTGTTCCATTAGGACTCATTTATCTCTGAAATGAGCACAGCTCTTGTCTTCTGACTTCCCTTTGCCCCTTTCCTGTGCACGATTTCCTGTTTTTGGGAGGCCATTTACTTCTATTTCCAGATTTATTTACTCATTTTCTTGAAACACATGACATAGTCGCTTCTTAAGAAGAATGAGTAGAGTGGTATGCCTTTTGAGTCTTTGTGTGCCTGGAAGTGTTTTTATTTTGCCTTCCACCTTGACTATTTGGCTGGGTATAGAGTTACAGGGTGAAAATAATTTTTATTTTGCCTTCCACCTTGACTATTTGGCTGGGTATAGAGTTACAGGGTGAAAATAATTTCACCTTGGAAAATTTGAAGACATTGTTTCATTGTCTTCTAGTATCCAGTGTTGAGAATCCTATTTCATGTCGAGTACCATTTCAATGTATTTGACCTTTTGGGCTTGTTATCATTATTGTTTTGTTTTCATTCCTTTCCAGAAGCTTTTAGAATCTTTTTGTTATCCCTTTTATTTTGAGATTTGTGTCCTTCTATTCTGGAATATTTTTTCCCCTCTGCTTTTTTCTAATCTCTCTTTCTGTAATTCTTAATAGTAAAATGTTAGATTAATCATCTATTTTTTTTCTTACTTTCTCTCCTAGTTTTAATTTCTATCATTTTGTTCTTTCTGTGAGATTTTATTTTTCTTTTTGGCATTTCAGTTTTCAGCCCTTTTATTGAATGTTTTCATGTTTTCAATTTTGAAGCGCTCCTTTGCTTCTCGGATTATTCCTTTTTTCTTAGAACTTGTTCTTGTTTCATAAATTTGGTATCTTATTTCTCTGAAGATATTAATTGCACAAAAAAGTGAAACTTCCCCTGTTTCCATTTCTTTGGGTTCGTTTTTCCTTTTGGTTTGTTTTCAACTTATTTTTCCATGACGGAGGCTTTCTTCAAATTTCCATACCCTTATTGATATTAAGAGCATGGTTAATGGATGGGTCTCACCATCTGGTGAACTTTGGTTGGGGAGCTCCCAAATGTGAGTACTAGTAAACCTTTTTCTGGAGATAGTCAGTTTCTCCTTAGTAAATGTCCCCATTCTCCTGGGGGTGGAGAGTAAGAGGAGGTACTGGCTATAGCCTGGAGCAGAGGACAGGGAGTGAGGACCTGTGAGTTCATTGTTCCCTTGGACTCAGTTCTGTGTCTATCCTGACCCTCTTTTGTGTATTGTGTCCTAAACCCATAGCCTCTCTGCTTCATTTCCTCCAGAAGAGAAAATCTCTGATCTGTTAGAAAAGGTAGGTGGAGGGGAGTAGCATAGATGCTTAGGGTCTGGGAGGGACCTGGGGGTCTAATTCCTCCTGATACTAATGTTTAACTAAGCCTCTTAGTTGTTTGAGCCTGCCTTTCACAGACCCTGGTGTCTCTGAGTGACACACGCTGAGGTTTCTGCGTGTGTGTGTGCGCGCGCGCACGCGCGCGCGCGTGCATCTCCCCTCTGCTGGCACTTAGTTTGTAGTTTACTCCCTCCACTTAGTGAGTTGCCACTCCTCCAATCCCTTTGTTTTCCAAAATGTGGCAATCTCTCATCCGCTGTTCTTTACTTGCATTTTAATAGAGCTTGGAAAGAAGAGGAGATGAGAAATATGTGTGGTTCATTTGCTCTTTTGATGCAGGATCCATCTTTTCTGGGCACTAGAATTAGGTCTGCTGAGCTTGGAGAGCTCCAATCAGTCTTAGCTCTCACCAAAAGGTAGTCTTGGGTTTCTGAGCTGCATGAGGGCTACATTTCCTGCAGGTGCCTCCACAGGTCAGCTTCTTTCCACTTCGTCAAACTGGAATTCTCTTCCTGCTTTTTGTCAATTTCAAGTCCACATGCTGAGTAAGTTAAATTATTCTTATGGTCAGTGGATAAACTCTCTATGCTCCAGTGAGGAAGATATTTCTCTGCTCTATTTTCCCTGGGAGAAGATTGAGTGTCAATGAGTTGTCAGAAATCAAACTAAAGTAAGGATTGGCTGAGTGAAGCCCTCGGGAGAATTTACTCCATCAATCATCCCTTCTCTTCCCCAGCTTCTCTTTTTCTACTGATTTTTCCCCATCAGATATGCTCAAGTCTTTTCCATCCTATAAACAAAAAGTCAACCCACCCTCCACTCCATGAGCCTCGCTAGTTAGAGCCTTCTCTCTCCTTCATAGAAAAGCTTCTTAGAAGATTGGTCTACACATTCCTGTCCGCAGTTCCGCATTTCTTACTTACCACTCACCCTATCGCAATCTGCCCACTACCACTTGAAACCCTTCTCATCCTGGTCACTTCCAGTCTCTTTGTTAGAAACTTTTGGCCCTTAGATTTGGCACTTTGGCCATCTTCTTAAAATGCTTTCTTTCATGAGAAGACACTCCTCTGGATTTCCTTCTATTGCTTGGCCATCCTTCCTAGTGTCTCTGAGAAGTCTTTTGTTCTTTGCTTGTCCTATAACTAATTGTGATCTCTAGTGTTCATCGTCGGTCCTCTTTTCTTATTCTGCATGTTCTTCAGCCTAATTTTGCACCTTCCATGTCTTTGACTGCCATCTGTGTAGCAATTATAAATCAGTGTGGGGAGATTTAGGATAGGGCACTTACTGAGTGTTTTCCCTCCTAACTTGGGGAATGAGGGAAAGGTCAGGAAAGGCTTCTTGGACGTGGTGATAAGAATCTCCATCCAAACCTCTCCAGCTGCCTTTTGGGTGTCTTACCTGGACATCCCACAGCCACCTCAAAAGCAGTATGTCTAAATGGACACTTTTATCCCATTTCTCACACACCTCCGGCCTCAAGGGAAGAGCATGACCACTTCCCCATCTCCCCTCCCCTCCTTCCACATTCCTCCCAGAAATCTGGTGGTTACCAAAACGCCTCTCTCTTCTTTAGCTTCTTTCCCTCTCTCCCAATTCTTTGCTTTTCTACAGCCCCCAATTAACCACTTTCTTTAGGAAACCTCTCCATCCCTCCACCTTGCCACACGCTCCATTCAGAGTCTGGGCTCTGGTGCCATCCTGTGCAGACCTCCAGCACAGCACCCATTACTCTTATTTTTGCCTCTCGGAATAATTGCCTCCTCCTGTCTCTCCCACTTCATTATAAATATCTTGAAGGCAGTGTCCCCATTTCTTTTAAGAGGCTTCACTTTTCTATGACTCAGTTTCCTCATCTGTAAAATAGGGTTAGTAATAATACCTTCTTGACTGAGCTGTTGTAAGGATGGATGAATCCATGTAAAGTACATGGGCTCAAAGAAGGTGCTCAATATAAGCTATTATTATGAATACTATTAGCAATATTATGTTTCCTAAGTATCTAGCATGGAGGAATATTTTTTTACAATTTTTCTGAACAAGCAAATGGAAAAGAACAAAGATTGCTTTTCCTACTTCAAAAGAAAGAAGTATAATTGTTAGCTCTGATTCAGATTTCCTTTGGTGAGCAAAGGAAAAAAAGGGGAAAAAGCATACAAATTTCACAGAGAGGAAAGTAACCTTTTTCTCCTGTACCCAGTTTTGATTTCCTTTCTGGTATCAAACTTGGTCTTTTCCAAACCTGGCAACTTTGTGGCGATGAGAGGTTTAGGCGGTCATACCTCAGAGATATCCCTCAGTCGTACCTGGCAGTGTCAGTTTATCAGAGCAGTCTGTGGGCGGTGTTTGTGAGTGTGTGAACTCAGGTATCTCTTCTTCAGATGTTCTGCAATAAGACATTTTTTTCTGGAAGGTTGAACTAGGGAGTCAATCAAGGCCTACCACTCCTGGTTCTGTTTATCAGAATCATATCTATTCTTTGAGATCTCAACTTTTGGGAATGGATAGATTCTAGGTTTATCTCATGTTGTTGCTCAGCAGTTTACAATTTTTAAAAAAAGAATTTTACATGTTATTGAAATATGCTCTAACTCTGATACAAAATTTAAATATGCAGTAGTATGAAAATGTATGGCTTACAAAATATGCTTAGTTTAAACCATGTCCATGTTTTAACTTCCTATATAGGAAGAGAAATTCTCACAGCTAACAGGGTGGAAAGTGTTGAAAGTTTGACTTTTGACTGGATTTCAAAGAATCTCTATTGGACAGACATTTCTTATAGGAGTGTCAGTGTCATGAGGCTAGCTGATAAATCGAGACGTGAAATAGTCCAGAATTTAAATAACCCACGAGCAATCGTAGTTCATCCTATTGCTGGGTAAGTGTGTTCATGTTTTCCTGAGAGCTTGAAACTGTATGTCTTTTAAAGTTATTGAAAAATGATGCAATAGGGATTTGGCAAGTTCAACAAATATAAGATTGAACTATATAAATTGAAATCACCTTGAATTTTATCCGTGTAGCATAAGCTTAAGTAATCACTTTATCTCCTTCAAAAAACTTTCTCTTTAGTTTCAGCTTTCCCAGTCTTCACTGATGTGTGGCTTTTTTTCACAATTGCAGAGGACCAAATAATGTGATACAGATTCATTAGGGAAGAAATGAATATGCAACAGAATTATCAGGAAAAGCTCAAATTCTTTCCCTGCTCTATGTATTGCTAGAAAGCTTTGTAAAACTTGCTTAATCATTCAGTAGTTTTCAGCATAAAATCTTTCAGAGCACAGACAAAGTTTCATGTTTAACCGTTCCATAATTGGTGGTGTCAGACAATAAAAGACAGAACAGTTTACACTATTTCTTTTAGGTTCTTACCTTTCTTATTTAAATATGTTTAATAGCTAATATGTTTGTTTAGAACAAGTCTGAGCTAGGTAGTTGTATTTGAATGGAATAATTTAAAAAAAAAAGATGACTGATAATTCACTAAAGCCTGATTCACTGAGGGCACATAGTATGCACTTTACATATACAGAGGGTGCCCAAGAAATCTATATACATTTTAAGAAAGGAAAACTGTATTAAAATTGTAATACTCAATATATACCAATAACAAAAGATGAATACAAGTCACGTTTGACTTCTGCAATTACAA
>NW_017732633.1:113559-130536 GCF_001890085.2 Hipposideros armiger | reverse complement strand
TCATATAATTTGCCCAGTGTTAACATCTTTGATTTATTACCTCTTTTTCTAGGTATATATTCTTCACCGATTGGTTCCGTCCTGCTAAAATTATGAGAGCATGGGCTGATGGATCTAACCTTTTACCTATAGTAAATACTACCCTTGGATGGCCCAATGGGTTGGCCATTGATTGGAGGTAAGTAGAAATCATCCCAAAATACTGAGTTTTCACTTACTGAGGAACACAAATGAGGCAATATGTGGAAATATGATGGAGTCACAACATTGGTACTATGTGCTTTTAGGTATTTTTACATCATTCATTGGTGATGAGAGAAGGATGTAGAATAATATAAGAACATAAAAAACACTAACACAGTTAGCCAGCTTTTGCTGGAATGAAAACTAATGCATTCACGAATATTTAGAATGATAGAGGAAGCAGAATGATAAGATGCTGTGGAAGATCAATATGGAAAAGTCAAGACCCAAGTCTTATTAGAAGTAAGATAGGGATTTGATCAAGTGGAGGCCATGTTTAATTGTTAAAGGGGGCATCTTGAGGCTCAGAAATCTTTGGTGTCAATTAACAAATGTATATTTGTCTGTATTCACTTTGGTAGAATTTTTGAATTATAAGATATAGTTCTCAAAAACTTGATGATCTATTTAGGAATATAGGAAAAGGGTAACAGGGTAAATAAACTTACAGCCATGAAATGCTGTAGTTTATAGGAGAGAAAAAGGAAGAGATGTATTTAGCCTTTTAAACATAGATTTAATACCAATATTTTTCTTATTGATTTCACAAGGAGAAAAATCAAATTCCTAACTCGAAGATAACATTTCAAGTTTTTTAAGGCATTTAATTGAAAATCACTTCATGAAAATAGTTGTATGTTTCTGGGGGAAGGGGGCATAAAACTATTACATTTTTAATGAGTATAATTTAAGTTTTAAAAACTTTAATAAATGTGTCAACTGAACATTCTGTTTTTGAATGCTCTCATTGTAAAGGGTGGTTTGCTAGTTTCTGGATAACAAATAACTAATTACTTTATTGTTTTAGTGCTTTACGATTGTACTGGGTAGATGCCTTATTTGATAAAATTGAGCACAGCACCTTTGATGGTTTAGATAGAAGAGTCCTGGGCCATATACAGCAGATGACACATCCATTTGGACTTACCGTCTTTCAAGGTATATTTTGAAGCAATAAACATTTGTGTTGTTTTTATACTTTGCAAATTGTAACAGTAGACTTATCCTCATTTGGCAATTTCACAATTCTGGTAAATCTCATTTTAGAATACAAAAATTAAAATGGTGCTATTATGTATAGACAAAATATTTGGTTTGTTGACTGAACATTTCACTTTTAGAGTGTAGTTTTTGTTTTAGACACTGTTAGATAATAATATTGACAACTTATGGGTATAGCTCTATCTAGATTTCATGTATTATATAATTTAACATACCAAGTACTCTGTTATATAAATATTAATATTACACGAAGAAGTAGTAAAACACTGCCTTCATCACTTTTTTTTTTTAAAGATTTTATTGGTGAATTGGGGGAGGGAACAGCATTGGGGAATCGGGGAAGGGGAACAGACAAGTTGCTGTCCCTTTGTTCTTCAGCCTAGTTGTGGAGGATGTTGCTTCACTGTCCCATGTTGGTATTATGATCATTGCGCTTTTCCCGGTTGAGGCAGTTGGTCACTGGCCATTGGACGGCCGCTCATGGTGGCTCAAGACAGCTCACTCTGGCTGCCGGCCACTCACGGTAGCTTACAGCAGCCCACTGCAGCCCCACTGCAGCCTATGCCATTGCCGGCGACTCATGGCAGCCCAGCTCCAGATCGAGCTATTGTTCACCATCTTAGCTATAGAGGGTACAGTGTCACTGACCCATGTGGGATCCGAACCAGCGGCCCTGCTGCTCAGAGCTCACGCTCCCAAGTCAACTCTTAACCAATGCACCACTCAGCCAGCCCCATTGCCTTTATTACTTTTAAGAATAAACAGCAAGAGCTGTTTGTAGTAACTATTGTATCATTTCATTGTTCTCTGATGTTTGCAATAGCCTCTTTAGGATTCTTGTGGAAAAACTATGATCACATATTCATCAACTGTATACTCACTCTATAACTGAAGCTTTGTAGTCTTCTATAACTTTGAAGCTTTGGGTACCTGACAACGTCTTTGTTAAACAGCAATGTTAAGATATGGCTTATGAAGAATAGTAAAACAGTTTTTTGTTTTTTTTTCAATCAACGTTTCCAAATAATTTAATGTTACTAGTAAAAATTGCTGGGAGCAGGGAATTCTGGGAAAGTACAGCAACAATGATCACACCAATGTATCAATTTTCCTTCTCTCATCTTTCCTCTTGAGCGCAGACATGCTGTTGTGAGTTTAGTTGCTGGAAATAAGAATGTAGCTTGGCACCATGAAATAGGTGGTTTTTTTAGTCTTGAAAACAGGGTTTCTGTGAACGGTTGTATGGCTTCAAGTGCCAGACCAAGATGGTGAGGAAAGACTAAAATCTACTTGGATTCTGCCTGACAAACCATAATTAGTCCAGTTAAAGAGGGTGCCATTTTGTGATCCACCAATGGCCCTACCCATATGCTAGTTCTGTCCCTGGTTGAAATGTCCTACTCTGATTAATTAGTACAGTGCTTTTAAAAAAAAACTAAACACCGACTATAAAGACTTTTTCACACACATATAGTGTGGAATGAATAGTTAGTAAATATATTACATATTCCATCCTGCTGTCTGTTTATCTGTGGAGGAGCGAGTGATATTTAAAAATATTTAAGAAATGCTTTGATGAGTCAATTATACTCAGGCTCCCCCCCTCCTCCATGTATTCACTCCCTTTTCACTAATGATATCAGACACGTGCTATTTGCTGTCACGTAGGAACTTTATAAGAATGTTAAATTTTCTCTGCTATTTGCTGGATGTTTTGGGATTGAATAAAAAGGCAGTTTCAGTGCCTTTTGGTTTTACCAGTATGAAAAAATTTGAGTGCACACTCAGTGGAACAATACAACATTCCTAAAATAATAACAACAACAACAATAACAATAATAATAATAATAATAATTTCTTCCAACATTGTCTTTCATTGTGAATTTTTTTAATGGAAATCTCTTTTATTGTGCAACACCACAGAAATTATGCCATTTTTTTTAACAAAGGCTAGATTTGCTTTACTGTCACACCACACAGGACTAAAAAGTTTATTGAGCTCCTTTCTATTTAAGTATAAGGTATCTTCATGAGTGATGGGATGGAGATTGCCAATCAATCTAGATAATATTTAGTGAGTCCAATGACTGATTAGTCCTTGATTAGAACATACCTATGGAAAACTGGTCTAATGATAATATTTGTGACATCTTAGTCATTTTCTGGTTAGTTAGAATTTTTAGTTAGTTAAGCTCTTGTTAAAGAGTAAATCCCCTTTGATTCAGCTCTTTTTTTTTAGATACTGTTGAAACGTATGCATTTATTTCCCTGCTTCAGTTGCTAGGGTAAAGTGGACATGATTAAATTTTTGATGTTTAGAATCTTACATTACCTCTATCTTACTATACTGAGCTTCATGTAACATTAATGTGGTTATAGGTATAGGCACACTTTTGTGGATAATTTTTTTGACCCCTAAACATATACTTAAGTTTTCTTTTGGACTGGATCTGTACTTTTTCTTCTCAATAGCTTCTCACTAAAATTGAGTGAAAAAATTTTAAAAAAATATTCTCATTAACATATGGTATATGGAATGTTTGACCTGGAAGGAAGCTTAGAGATTATTTAGTCTATTTCCTTAATTTTCCAAGAAAAAAGAGCCCCCCCACACAGTTAAGTATTTGCCTCAGAGCACTCATCAGGTTAGTACTTTAGCTGGGATTAAAAACTCAGTCTTTTGAGGCTCCATTTAATGCTCTGCAGAAGAATCCTGAGGCTTTTTAATTTTACCCATAGAAGTCTAAACCTAATTGCTATTAAGTGCCATCACAGTTCTCTATACCTGCTTGCCTTAACATGAACCCTAGTTTTATTAAATAGATAGGCTCTTTAAGAGTCATTTCTAGAGAGTAACAAGTTATGGAAATTGATTACAGAAGCATATTTCAGATATTAATGTGAGAAACATTTCACGTTTGCAAGAAGCATTACAAAACTATAGCATTTTTTCAAGTGGTTTATAAGTGAGCTGTGATAAACATACTAATCACTCATGTTTCTTCTTAGACTATGTATTTTTTACTGACTGGAGACTGGGTGCTATTGTTCGAGTCAGGAAAACGGATGGTGGAGACATGACAGTTATCCGAAGTGGCATCAGTAATATAATGCATGTGAAATCATATGATGACAGTATTCAGACTGGTGAGTGAGATTGCTGGGCTCTTCTATATGGATGGATTTATTTGATATGGTGGCTTCTTTTTTCTTTAAGTACTTATTATTTAATATAGTTCCTGATAGTTTTATATTCTTGTTACCCAGATAGTTTAATAGTGTAAGACTTAAAAAAAAAATCTTTGTTCAACTCTGCTAACTCTAAAAGTGTTGCTGGAAAAAAAACGCATTTTATCACTTCTCTGTGACATTTATATGGAATGTTATATTTGGCATGTTGATTTCTGAGATGAAGCTACTTTTTAGTATTGGGTATGAAAAGTGTTCTTTCTCATTAATTTTCCTGCACAAACCACCCATGTGAGCAACCTAATGGAAATACGCTTAACTCACTATTTCAGGGCATTGCTTTTTCAGGTTCTAACTACTGCAATCGACCCACCCATCCGAATGGCGACTGTAGCCACTTCTGCTTCCCAGTGCCAAATTTCCAGCGGGTGTGTGGCTGCCCCTATGGAATGAGACTGACTTCCAATCACTTAACGTGCCTGGAAGACCCGTCCCATGAACCGCCTTTGGAGCAGTGTGGCTCCTTGTCCTTCCCCTGTAACAACGGCAGATGCGTCCCCAGTTACTACCGCTGTGATGGGATTGATGACTGTCATGATAACAGTGATGAGCATCTGTGTGGCACATTTAGTAAGTAGCTTATACACTGGAGTTACTTCCTGGGATGGACAGAGAGGGGGTGGGGAGAAGAAGCTTGGGTTATCTCTATGGGGAAAAGCATCTTTTAAAATTTCAGTTTTTCAGCATGTACTCCAAATGCTTTTAGGAAGCTAGACAAGAAATATCATTCATAGATAATATTACAAATGATTTCTAGCATTGATTTGGACTTATCTGCAATAAAATTTCTTTTTGACATTGGCTGTTGGGACCAATGCAGAGTCATTACATCTTGTCAAGCTCCTCAAAAAATCAAATCAGAATAAACTGGATATAATCGTTAGTGTCTGAGAGGATAGTATCACAGAATAAGTACTTGCAAGAATACCTTTTGAAATCTCATGGATTGTGTTCCTCTCCTTTTGCCCTTTGGTGGGAAATGAATTAGGGGTGAAATGGTGACCTTCACCTTTATATTCTATTTTTGGTGGTGACCCAGTCTATAAATTTTGGAGCATAATAAATGCTATTGCAGAAGGTAAAATTATTCCATTAAAAAATAAAGATAGAGAACAGTTAAAATTTCAGAAATCTCTATCAAGGTGAGATTAATAGTAATAATAATCTGTCTTTTTGGAGAAAGTGAAGAATGACAGATTTGAAAATACAAGTGCCCACTTGAACATTTTTCTGAAATTTCTAAATTTTTTCCTTTTGTGTATTATCTCCCTCTTTCTAAGAGTACAAATTTTTACCCAAACATTTTGTTAATTTGCATTTTTCAAATGACACATTATCCAGGTTCCTGTAGACTGAATTTGAAATTGTTATTGGAGGAAGTATAGCTTAACAGTCAAGGATAGGCCTTAGATTCACACCAACTAGAGATTGAGTCCTGGACAGATGCCTCAACCTCTCAAAGCCTCAGATTTCTCATCTGTAAAATGCGGCTAATTACATGTACCTCACAGTATTGTTGTGAGGATTAAGAGAGAGAGAAAAATTATAAAGCACGTAGACAAGCGCCTGGTGTATGATAATTGCTAAATACATGCCAGACAAGGTTGATGATAATGATGGTTTGAATGACTTGCACGTTTCTTCGTATTTTATATAATGCTCCTATTGAAAAAGGAGAATTTGGCCTTTATAGGGTAAGAACTCATTTACATGTCTTCCTGACCCATTTGTTTCTGTTGTAGACAATTCCTGCGCACCTTCAGCATTCACCTGTGTCCATGGAGGAGAGTGCATCCCTGCCCACTGGCGCTGTGACAAGCACAGTGATTGTGTGGATGGCAGTGATGAGCAGAACTGCCCCACCCACACACCCACTTCCTGCCCTGCTTCTTTCTTTACCTGTGATAATAACCTGTGCATCTCAAGGAACTGGCTCTGCGACACAGATAATGACTGTGGGGATGGATCTGACGAAAAGAACTGCAGTAAGTTTTGAACTGATTTCTGTTGGTTGGTCTGCTGAGTAAATGGATTTGAGCAATCAGTAGGCCTTGCACACTTTCCTCTAAGGCTCACACAATTTTCACTGTCTCTGAGCCACTTCTACCTGTCAATCCTCATATCAAATTGGCTTTAAGAGCAAAGACATGGGAAGCATAGAGTCCTAAATACGTATTGAGTTCTATGGAAGTGAAACAAGGACTGACTCTGAAGTCTAACATCCAAATAGAAGCTGGAAGAAAGAAACTCCTCAACTAACTATTCAGATATTTAAAATAATTTTTTTTTCTAAATCATTTAAACATATCCAGACACTTGGCTACTGGTTTTTCTTTTCGTTTGATACAGGAAAAAAAGACAATAGAATAAAGAGGCACAGAACATTTCCATTTCCATTAATCTTACCCACCTGCTTTTCACCTCGCCAGTTCTGATTTCCCGTAGGTTGTTTTTATGTCTGCAGAGTTCCCTGAACTAAGTTCTAGTCTTGGTTACGTGACTAGGCAAGTCACTTTCCTTCTGGTGTAGATGAGCTCTAAGTTCATCTACATTCAGCATTCAAATTCTATGCGTATACTTAATGCAACTGCATGTTGTGAATGGGGCAGCCAGCATAATTCTAAGGCTGTGTCTCTTCAACAAAGTAGGACCCTGGTTTTAGAAATGTTCTAAAGTTTGGATGAAATCCAGTTACCCTGATCTATCTATACACTATTGCTACTATGGGTCATGCCCACCATGCTGTTTAGTCAGGCTCCATTGCTTAGCTTTGGTGTAGTTATGGGTTTTCTAGTATTTATGAGGTGTAGTCCAGTCCAACCCCATCATGCTCACTTTCTAAGTGTGGCCTCTTTTTTAAGGTGTAATTACAGTTTCTGACTTTGCCCATCATCTTTTTTTTAAAAACAGAATTTCTTTTTTTTAAAAAATTTATTGGGGAACAGCCATGGGCATTGGCTACACATTGCTTTCATGCTACAATGGCATAGTTGACTTTCCCAAGAAGGGCGCAGCTCACAGTGGCCCATGCGGGGATTGAGCTGGCAACCTTGGTGCTATCAGCACCACACTCCATCCAACTGAGCCCATCATCTTGGTCACCCCAAGCCCATCATCTCTTTCTTTCTGTTTCTAAAAGCTGTCCTAACTTTGAGTGCGCTTGCTGGGCTGACTTTGGCAATGTGGCTGATTTGAAGGAATTTTGAACACATGTACAATTGAGATACGATCTCCTTAGCATTTTTGAGTTTGACTGTGGCACACATTGAACAAGAAATAAACTGTTGTTTGGTTTTGTTTTTGGATGACATTAGACTTTACAGCAACATGCCTACCTAGTCAGTTTCACTGCACTGACCATCGGTGTATTGACATATTTTATGTCTGTGATGGGGACAAGGACTGTGTTGATGGATCTGATGAGAATGGCTGTGGTAAGTGGATTGCTTTATTTTTATTCCTGATGTTTAGAAAAATCTCAGTGTTTAGTCATTTTTCTCCTTGAGCCCATTTCTAATGCTTTTCTCTTTCATTCTTAGTAATTAATTGCACTTCTTCTCAATTCAAATGTGCCAGTGAGGATAAGTGTATTAGCAACACATATCATTGTGATGGTGTTTTTGACTGCAATGACCACTCTGATGAGAAAGACTGTCGTAAGTACCATATAACTAGCATGTTTCAGGTGAAGGAGTAATTTTATTTTACCAACATTGATATTACTACCAATTTTTCTCTATCTCAAAATGTTCTGGAGGGAAGACAGCCAGAATTACAAAGCATTATCAAAGAAATGCTGTATTGAATATATAACAAAGTTGATGAGGCATTACCAAATAATGTTTTATAATTTGTGAATCATGTGGTTGTATAAATGGGCACTTTCAAATAGTTTCTTAAGTAGTTTAAATATTTCTTAGATATTTTTGTTCTCACTGGGGCATCCCAAATTAATGTATTTCAAATTTTTGAGACAGCATACATTTTATGGTATTTTAATGGTTTCTTTTCAATTTAATAGGGAGGTCAGATCATGGCATGGTATGGTATGGAGCAGTATTAGATATTGATTCTGGCATTTCTTCAGCTGTTATTGGTTGAATATCTGCTAAGATATAAATGACCTTTGTCCTTAGAGTCTAGTAAAAGAAATTATAGAAAGTAAGAGACAAAGCAAGGTGGACAGTTACAAGGGCCTTAGAAATGATACATATAAAATCCTACGGTCAAGTATAATTTTATATATATGGTCACGGGTAAGGAGTACAGCATAGGGAATAGAGTCAATCGAATTGTAATAGATATATAGACTGTCAGAGGGGCAATATATTGGAGGAGGGGGTTATCACTTTGTAAGGGGTGAAATGTCTAACTATTACATTGTTTTGTACACCTGAAACTAAAAAAAACCAAAAAAACCTGTGAGGCTCAGAAAAAAGAAATTACTTCTAGTCAGAGGATTTAAGGAGGACTTTGCGGAATAGAAGAAATCTGCTAGACCTATAATCTCCACAGGCTGGAAACCAATAATGGCCAGGAGTTATTATTGCCCTCTTCTTGTGTTAAATGGATTTTAGACTTGTAAAAAAATTGTCAGTGAGGGGGTCATGTGTTTGAATAAAGATATTTTGGACCATAAAAAGTAGGTTTCTATCAATTCTCCTCCCCAATCAGAAAAGAAGTGCTTAAAGCTGTGGATAAAAAGAAAAGTTAGATAAAATGTTTACATACTTTAAAGGTGTGTACTGCACCCAGAAGTTCTTAATCACCGGTTTTCCTGTTTCACACTGAAAACCTAGACTTCTTCTGTGATGGTCTGTGGTTAAACTTCTGGTTGCCAGGGACTTGCTGTTGCCTTACTGGGTCCCTGGGAAGGAGTTTGGTGTTATCCCTATGTAACAGGGATGCAATTTTTGGCTCTCTTTCAAGGATAGCTTGATGAATAGTGGAAAGTTTGCAAAGAATTAAGGACTTCCTGTCACCTTTTGTTTACTTAGTGTGTGCTGGTTTCTTTTAATACAGCTCATTTGAGGAACAATTACAATAACATCCAAATGTATGATATTAAACACATGAAATTCAAAGTGACCATAGCTATTTCAGCTCTATTGATATGCCCTGGTGATTCTTTAATGAAGAGACAGCTACATTGTATTATTTAATCTGTAATTGAATGAACATTAGAAATGCAGGAAATAGAATGTTCTTTTTAATTTTTTAATTTTTTACTATTAGTTTCAGGTGTACAGAGAAAGACAAATACCATAGAATGTTCTTTTGACTCAGGGATTTATATTCTATTCGAGTTTTGCTTCCTGTTCTCAGTTTATTGTCAGATCCACTAATCAGACACATATAAAGATTTCTATCTACAACAACGTTGGAGAAGACCTTATATGTATCATTTTAGATTTTAATGTGAATTTTGTCATAGATATTATAAACCTGTCTTTGATCTAAAATCATTTTCTCTGAATCTAGGAATTATACAAAAGGGATTCTCAATTGTACTCACAAGCCCATTTTCCCCATGCTTTTCTCTTAGAAACCAGGCCTCCTGGTATGTGCCACCCAGATGAATTTCAGTGCCAAGCAGATGGTCTCTGCATCCCAGGGAGCTGGGAATGTGATGGGCACCCAGACTGCATCCAGGGTTCTGATGAGCACAATGGCTGTGTGCTCAAGACCTGCCCTTCATCTCATTTCCTTTGTGACAACGGAAACTGCATCCACAGAGAGTGGCTCTGTGATGGGGACAATGACTGCAGGGATATGAGTGATGAGAAGGACTGCCCTACTCAGGCCTTTATCTGTCCCAGTTGGCAATGGCGTTGCCCTGGCCATAACATCTGTGTGAATTTGAGTGCAGTATGTGATGGCGTCCCTGACTGCCCTAATGGGACAGATGAGTCCCCACTTTGCAGTAAGTTTCCTGACCACAGTTTACTGGACTTCAATTTATTTTGACCAGTGGCCTGAGGTGCATCACCATTGTCATAGTCACCATGTAGCTTTAGAGGAAGGGATTTCAGTTCCTTTCTGAGTTCATATCTGTGCAGGGATAACCATCATGAGTCCAATAAATCATCACTGGATAATATTTCTCATTAAATCTTTTGCACTTGGTTCTGTGTTTTTACTTCTTTTTATACCATTTTGTTTAAAAAAATAAGACTAAATGAGGCCATTAGATTGTCAAATTGGTAATGGTGCTCTTAAGTTTTTCTAACTTTAATATTTTCTAATTTCAATCAGAACTTGCCACAAAACAAATGAGGTCCGGGGATTTGTGTTTGCTGTGATTAAAAGTCTGTGATTGGCATGTAATCCTAATTACTGTCCTTTCTTTCTTTCCTCTTTAATCAATGCTCACTCTCAGATGAACCCCAGCCAGGTATGATTGCAAAGTATTTTCAATTCTTATGATTTTATATGCATTGTGTTTGTTCTGAAAATGTCCTAATCATTTTGACTTACTTCCTCTTCTAGTGCATGTTTCGTATCATGGCTCTTGTAACTAAATTAGAGTACACATGGAAATAGAGGGCATTTGCATTCCTGGGCATATGAACTATCTTTGGGTGGCTTCTGGCATTGCCGTTTTGGCCCTGAAAGTAAAGAATAATAGCATGTTAGTGGATCTGTGCCTTCTGCTGTTCCAACTGTCTTCCCCCTTCCCTGTAGTCACTTTCATAGAACTTCCAGCCCTTGCTCTTAAATGTCAAAGTCTTATTGTCCATTTCTGTGTAGGTAGAAGAATCGCAGGAAGCAAGTGGAAAGTAATTTAGGTCTCTTTGCATGCCTTGTCCATGACAGTTGTGTTTCTTGATGTCAACAATATTTCCTCAAGTTTCCATCATTGCACTAAATGGAGTTTTAATAGAGAGTTGTAGTGAAGAAAGTGGTCCAGGACCAATGCATGTGAAGGATCATAAATCCTCAGGCAAATCGGAGCAGACACTGAACAGCCTGTTGAGTTCATCCCAGTGAATGCTGCTCTTAGCTCTTACCTGAGTATTACACTGAAGATGGCCTGAGACTGTATGACAAATATTACAACAGAGTGACCCAAAGAAGCAAAGATTCCTGACTTTTCCCCTTTCTGATTCTCTTTCTTTATTCTAGACCAGGAGAGCTGCTCAAATTTCAATGCTGGTTGTACTCACCAGTGTGTTCAAGGTCCCTTTGGGGCTCAGTGCCTATGTCCACTGGGATACCTGCTTGCCAATGATTCTAAGACCTGTGAAGACATAGATGAATGTGATATTCCAGGCTTTTGTAGCCAGCACTGTTACAATACAAGAGGTTCTTTCCGGTGCTGGTGTGATAAAGAATACATGTTAGACACTGATGGGAAGACTTGCAAAGTTACAGGTAATGACTGAACTTGAAAGTGAATGAACTCCCACCTGTTAACAACATACCCCAGAGCTTAAGATCAAATGTTGCATGTAGAGATTTGATAGTGTTGATTAGGAGTCAAATGGACTTGAATCGTGGATAGGTTATATAACCTCCTTAGACCTCAGTTTCTTGTAAGGATTAAATGAGTGATTATGCATAAAGATCTCAGTGTATTTTAGAAAATAGACATTAAAACATATACAAGGAGAAGGGTTTTTATATTATTTAGAATAAATCAAAATAGTTTTTATATTATTTAAAAATGATTTCTATATTTAAGCATCTTTATATAATGCTTAATGAATTCAATTCACCCAATATTAATTACAGTTTCTACTATGGGAAAGTGATTATACTATGTATTAGGATATTAATTTGGGTAATTTAAAAGTGACCAAATAAAGGAGCCCAAAAATTTTAAAAAAACAGACAATTTCCTTCTTTTTCAAGTAGGAGCCTGGATGGTAGACAATCCAGGGGGTAAAGCTGGTCTGTTTCTTCATTGTGGCTTCCATCTAGCGATCCAATGCTATTGCCCCAGTCTTTGCCCTCTCTCAGAAAGTAGGGAAGGAAAAGAGAAAATGGAGAGAAAGTAGCTTTCTTTTAAGGATGTGGCCTGGAATTTCATACATCATTTTTACTCAAATCTTATTGGTCAGAACTTAGTCGTATGGTCACTCTCCACTGCAATGGAGGCAGAGAAATGTCTCTAGCTGAGTGGCTGTGTGCCAATCTAAAACTTGGCATGATGTATTACTAAAAAGGAAGAAGAGGAAAGAGGATATTGGGAGATAATTAAAAGTCTCTGCCACAGCTGAACACCTTGGGGAAAACAAAAATATTTAAGACATGATTCTTGCTATCAAGATGCCTACACTCTAAGAAGGAAGATAAGCCAAGTACAAAAGTAATTATAGTAATAGGAAGAATGCAAGTATAGCTCACTCCAGATTGATATTTAGTCAAACGTTGAAGTGTATAAGTCAAGGAAGAAAAATATTGCAGAAAAAGCTTATTAAATACTCATGAAAATCAGCTAACTATTTAGGTGAGGAATGAAATGATTAAAAATCATTCTTATGGGGATTTTTGTTTGTTTTTTCCAGTCATATAGTTTGAAATTACATCTTCCTCTCTTACCAAAAGTATTACATCTTTGAGACACTTTTGTTTTCTCCCAGAATTATTGACATTTTTGTATTTTCATCTTGGACAGCATCTGAAAATCTTCTGTTACTTGTGGCAAGTCAGAACCAAATTATTGCTGACAATATCACCTCCAGTGTCCACAATATCTATGCACTTATTGATGATGGTTCTCACATTGTAGCCATTGATTTTGATTCAATCAGTGGTCGTGTCTTTTGGTCTGATAGAACTGACGGTAAAATCTGGAGTGCATTACAAAATGGAACAGACAGAAGAGTGGTAAGTACATTTCTACTGACCTTGGCCTGACTAATTACCCTATCTTGGGTCTTTGCTATTATCTCCAGTGAGAGAAGACCCTACCTCACTCTGGGTAGCTCATATTCCCTTCTGGGCCACATCGTACCCAAAAGACCCGGGCATTCATAACTCCTAATCTATGGGTGTTTTAGATAAGAATGTAGCCTCTGAAGGCAGATCTATTACTCTGAATTCTAGGTTACACAATGCAGAGACTTCACAAAATCTACGAGGTGCCCTTTGCAAAGTTTTTCTAGTGGATGAGAGCAGAGGAAAATGTAGGGTAGTTATGGAGTTGCTTTTCTTAGTTTTAATTTAGTTATATTTCTCAGCCCATCTCCCAATTTCAATTTCTTGACCCTTGATGGTCATGTTTCCTGTGACCCTTAGAACTTTATTTTGTAATTGTTGGCACTTAATAAAGATGTTACTTTTGACATCTGGACATTATAAAGTTTCATAGGGTTGCCAATTTAGTGAATGGATAGAGCTTTTCTGTTAATTGCGAACACTTTGAAATCAAAATGAAACTACACACTTATCAAACCTCAGAGTTATCTTAGAGGTGTCGATTCTATAAAATCTTGTATAATTTTCCTGCAAAAGCTTATGGTTGATTTGGTGGTTATGTACATGGGAAGACAACATTTTCTAATGCTCGCAAACAGTCCTAGGACAAGTTAGATGCCTAATTCCAGATCTTCATATAATTTCCATGTTAACATTCATTTATTCCCTTTAGAATTCACACTTTATTCACTTGTGTCTTTAGGTGCTTGACAGTGGTGGCACCATGACTGAAAGTATGGTGGTAGATTGGGTGGGTCGCAATCTTTACTGGACGAACTATGTTCTGCAAACAATTGAAGTCTCTAAACTGGATGGGAGCCATCGGACTGTGCTCATTAGTCACAATGTAACAATGCCAAGGGGACTTGCATTAGATCCCAGAATTAGGTAAGACTTTCTTTAGCTTTTTTAAATGATGTTGCCTTGACATGATTATAATGAGGGAAAAACAACAGTAAAACAACAGGCTGATATGCATATCATAAAATTTAAAAGGATCCCTTGTTTAGACATCTCTATAGAAATGGTAGGTATCCGAACTGGTTGTTGCTAACTTTCCTTTATTTGAAAGTTTTCTTCATAAAGCACACAAGAACAAGTGGTTGTTCACTTTGAGACCACGTTGATTTATTAGCCTGGCCATACAATTATTGAAATGATTGTTGTAGAATTATATAATTAAGTTTCTACTGAATACATTCAGTAATATTCCATAGATGGACCAGTTTGTTGTAACTTTGATACCTCATGGTTGTATAAGAAAAAAGCCAGATTTTCCTGCTTCGGTTTCAAGCACTTCCTTTTTTACATCATATAAGGAACAACATTTTTGTCTGTTGGTTCTAAAGGTGAGAAAGATAAATTCTCCCATGCATTTAGAAACCTCCGAGGGCTTCCTTCCTTGAGTTTACTTAGATCCTCTAACTTAGATTCTTTCCTGCAGGATGGTTATTTGGGCAAATTATGTTCAATGTGATGCAGACTTCTAGATATGGTAGAGTGTTTATTACACACCACTGAATCTTATGCTGAATTTCTGATGAGGAATAAATCGATTCTCTTACCTCTCTTATCGTAGAGAATCAGGGACAGATGGATTTTTCTAGATCAAATATTTGTGGATTGTACAGAAACATGAATTGGCATTGAGACATTGCAGTGTCATAATGTACTGCATGTTTTATGAATATTATAAAAACACCCAGATGGCTTTTGATTGCATTATGATTACAGCTTTACTTTACTCTGAGGAAATAATAAGCTCTGTGCATATATTTTGAACTGGAGATGATTTCTTTCTTTTTTTTTCTTTTTTTTTTTTTTTTACCTTTATTGGGGAACAGTACATTTTCCCCAGGACCCAACAGCTCCAAGTCAAGTTGTTGTCCTTCAATCTTAGTTGTGGAGGGCGCAGCTCAGCTCCAAGTTCAGTCTCCATTTTCATTCTAGTTGCAGGGTGTGCAGCCCACCATTTTATGCAGGAGTCGAACCAGCAACCTTGTTGTTAAGAGCACGCGCTCCCACCAGCTGAGCCATCCGGCTGCCCTGGAGATGATTTCTTTTAAGCAGAGCATAAACATGATGTTCTATTACTTAAGGTGACAGTTATTTTCCATGTTGAAATATGTCCCCAGCAATTGGTAATTAGTTTCTTTTTACAGTTACCATCTGATGTTCTGGTCTGACTGGGGCCATCATCCTCGTATTGAGCGAGCCAGCATGGATGGCAGTTTCCGCACTGTCATTGTCCAGGACAAGGTTTTATGGCCCAATGGCTTGACTATTGACTACCCCAACAGACTGCTTTACTTTGTGGATGCCTATTTGGATTACTTAGACTTTTGCGATTATGATGGACACCATCGGAGGCAGGTGATAGCCAGTGATTTGGTAAGTTGGTAGTGAGGAAAACTAAACTAAAATCATAATAGTGGCTTAGCAGGAATCAGATAGAGTAACAAAACCAAGAATTTCATTTTTGTGTCATAGACATTTCATGGCCAATCCAGGAAATATCAACAGGAATAAGGGCCAAACCATTTTTTATCACTAACATCAAACATGTTTTTTCAATTCTAGTTCATGTGAGATTGTGTCATGCCCAGGAAGGATCAATTGCTCATGTGATTTAGTTGATCTGTAGATGTTCACCTGTTATTTCTGTGCCTTTAATAAGTGTTAAACAAAAATTAATAATTACATTTACCTTCTCAGTTAAATGATAGCCTGTGATGTGTTTTGTATTTCTATTCAGGAAATTCTGTTCAGTTTATTTTCACAAGTTATGAGACCATACAGAAAATATGTACTTTACCAAAAGAACTGTTATTGACTTCTATTTAAGATTGTCATTGTTTACAGTTCTGTGACTTGAAGAGACCCTGGCGAGGGGCTCCCCAACTTCAGGAAATATGTATATAAGCTGTGTCAGATTTATGTGCATCTGTGAATGGCAGAACAAGACTGGAAATAGCACTGGATAAAGAGTGCTGATAACAGGGTGGCAGCTAGGACTTGGGAGTAAGGGATCCAGATAAGTCACTTTCCTTTTTACACTTTAGTTTTGTTTTCATTTGTAAAGAGGATGCCCGGTGTGATTACCACAATAAAAATGAAGACTAAATGACACATGTATGTGAAAGGATTTTGAGTGGTATGGTGGGAGGTAGGTCAAGCAGTATATTTTTTTGTCTGTCTCTTGAACAATGACTTCCCTATGTTTTTCTTAAACAATTAAATGCCAAAGGAAACCATCTCCTTGGACATCCTTTTCTACTTTGTTTACCTTGGGTTTTGTTTCTAGGCGAGATCTCATTGCTCTCTTTTGCTTCACAGATTCTGCGGCATCCCTATGCCCTAACTCTCTTTGAAGATTCCGTGTACTGGACTGACCGCATTACTCAACAGGTTGCTCAAGCCAACAAGTGGCATGGAGGGAATCAGTCAGTCGTAATTTACAATGTTCACCAGCCCTTTGGGATTGTTGCGGTTCATCCTGCAAAACAGCCAAATGGTAATGAGGGAGAATTGAGAGAGAGAGAGAGAGAGAGAGAGAGAGAG
>NW_017732633.1:78113-113509 GCF_001890085.2 Hipposideros armiger | reverse complement strand
GAGAGAGAGAGAGAGAGAGAGAGAGAGAGAGAGAGAGAGAGAGAGAGAGAGAGAGTAAGAGAGAGAGACAGAGAGAGAGACAGAGAAACATATCCTGCCTGGGAGTAGCTTGGAAAACACTTATTCTGGGAATGCAAAATGCATAATGTTGCAGACCCCTTTTGTTTGGACAATAAATTTTCCTTTACTAACCACCCCAGTCCTAACATTTTCAGTACTTTTATTTGCCATGGAAAACTCAAATCTTGTATGTAACAACAGCAGATTGAATGTGTCATTTTTTCAGCAATTGGCTATTGCCTCTGTGACTGTTCTCTGAGTCTCAGTTTCCTTGGCTGACAAACACAGCATAGACCAGGCACATAGTCCCTTAAATCCTTTTATTGCTACCACTTTGTGGTTTAAAGCAACTTATTTTTAGGACTCATGTATTATGGCACCATTGCCCTGTAGGTGCTCTTCTACAGCCATGTCAAGTCATCCTCAAGTGCATGGTGTGGGTGGCTAAGTGAATGAAAAACTTGGCCTTGGTAGTGTTTTTTTCTGGTGGGAGGAGGGACTATGTCACTCACTCGTCTCTCCTTATAACTGCAGTGGTTTCTCGTCCCACTTCAGAATCTGGCCCCTGTCACCTCCCTGCTCTCTTCTCCCACTCACTCTTGCCACATCAGACTTCATTTGGCTCCAGAAGCATACCAGACTACTTCCCATCTCTGAGCTTTTGCACTAGCTCTTCCCTCTGCTTGGAATATCTCTCCTCCAATGTCGGCATGAATTGCTCCTTCATGTCACTTAGGAGTCTACCAAATGCTCCTTGGTGGCCCTTGACCACCCTATCTAAAATAGTCTTCCCCTCTCACAATTATTTTGCTCTTTATCCTCGCATTCTAAAAATCACACAATTTATGAGTTTAGTTCTGTCTCCCTTTGTTAGAATATCTGCCCCATGTTTATAGTATTCTCAGTGCTTGGAATGGTGTTTGGTACATAGTGAAAGCTTAACATTTTTTTGAGTGAGTGAATGGATTAATGAATCGAAAAAGATATATATAATAAGAACATATAAGATCTAGAGAACATCCTGTGAGCTTGGGATGCACACAGGATCCCTTTGTTAAGGAGCAGGGACACACAAAGATATCGTCAATAAAAAAAAAAAAAGCTTATTATCTAACCAAAATGTCAAGGTCACATAGGGAACACATGCTTTGGTTTCATTTAATGTAAAAAGATCTCTTTTATTCAGGCAAGGAGACACATAATATTTAGCATCGTGTTTCTATCCTAAGCCCCAGATTACTCAGTGGCTGTTTGTTCATAATCCGGTTATTGACTGGATTTATCTGTAACCTTGGGCAAGTCACTCCTCTTTGTATGCCTCTTATGAATTTTATATTGAAAGCATGATGTTAGGGAGGGGTAAAGTAGTTTAGGGAAAAGAACCAAACTAACCGAGGTAGCTTCGTGTACTTGTGTCACCAAATACTTGGGGTCTCTGGGAGGACAATAACAGCATGTTTTTGTGCATGTTTAAAAATTTATTTAAATTGAGATATATTGACATATAATGCTGTGTTAGTTTTAGATGCACAACATGATTTGATGTATGCATATATTGTGAAATGATCACTGCAATAAGTTTAGTGAACATCCATCACCACATGTAGTTACACATTTTTTTTGTATGTGATGGAACTTTTAAGATCTGCTGTCTGAGACATTTTCAAATATATAATACAGTATTGTTAGTGATAGTCATCATGCTGTACATTACATCCCCAGGACTTATTTATCTTATAACTGGAAGTTTGTACCTTTTGACCACTTGCACCCATTTTGTCCCACCTGCCACTCCTTGACTCTGGCAACTACCAATATGTTCTATGAGTTCTGGTTTTTTTATTAGAATTCACTTATAAGTATTCCTCTTTGTCTGTCTGATTTATTTCACTTGGCATAATGCCCTCAAAGTCTATCCATGTTGTTGCAAGTGGTAGGATTTCTTCTTTTTTATGGCCCGATAATATTCCTGTGTTTGTGTGTGTGTGTGTGTATTTGTGTATATATATACATATGTGTGTGTGTATGTGTATATATATATATATATATATATATATATATATATATATATATGTATGTATGTCACATTTTCTTTATTCATTCGTTCTGTGCACTTGAACATATGTGGGGAGTTTCCATTCAGCAATGTTTTCTTCTTTCTTTCTATTGCAGGCATAAATTCGTGTGCCTCTACCTCATGCAGCCATCTATGCCTACTTTCCTCGCAGAAGCCACAGCTTTACTCCTGTGTGTGTGCTTCGGGATGGAGCCTCTCGCATGATTCTGTGACCTGCTTGAGAGGTACCATGTGCCCTTTAAGTGTGTCCTGAAGGTGGAGCTTGCCATAGTTTGTGCAAACCAATGTAAGCTCTAAACCACTTGCTGATGGAGTGTGTGATGTGTTCCCTTTGATTCAGCAGGCGTCTGTGGAGTGTGTGCTATCTGGGGTGATACGACTGAGCACCTCAGCTATAATATATGCTGTATATGGAGCTAATACTATGTGTGCATGTATTCACAATCTTTAATTCTATATTCTGTCTTACCTGGTTACAGTTAGACCAGCTATGATAGTGGAAAATTCCAAATTCTGCATCTAAGAAGTAAAACTTCCTTACATTCATGTGTGGTCTCATTTTTCAGGTTCCTTATCTCATTTTTATTCTCTCAGCCATAGTCAGTGATGAGTGTTGTAGCCTAGGTCTTCTGACTCCAATTTCAATAACTTTACTATTATTATCTGATACTTGAAGTTTTATCCACATGAAATATTTTAAGTGATTATTTGAGCAATTTAATCTTTATCTCATCCTAGATATTTGCTGAGTTGATAGATAAGTATGTGAAGGGGTATACTTAGTACTTTAGGAAGTAAGGAAGGAAAAGATGCAATCAACCCACAAAAGAGATTTCTTCTGGAGTATGTACTTGATGTATAATAAACTCTTTTAAAAAAGCATTTTGCCTTTGCTTAAAAATCTAATGAGTTATTCTAAGCTTAAGTTTCTCAGTGAAGAGGAGTGAATGTGTTTGATACTCATAAAAATGGCTGTAGATATGAAAATTAAATGTTTAATGATAAAATTCCTAAATTAAGAAAAAAATGGAATCCTAATCTACCAGGAAATTTAATTTTCAAATGGAAAATATATGCCGAATCCAGGAAATTTATGGTGTTTACAAATTATGCGGATGCAGGCTTATTCCAACAACATGTAATATTTTGCAATGATATGTCCATGATGAAAGATTTTAATTATTGGTGATACTTGCAAAGGGATTGGCATTTGCCATTTTTCTTCAGAGACTTATTATGCATCTAATCCTTGTTGACATTGTTTAATTTAGTGTGTCCTCAAAGTCTTTCAGCAGAAGATTAAAGTGGGCTATAGACATTTTAGATACAAAGCATCCTTTCACCACACAGAGATGGTTGCACTGTGCATTGGGGATCAGTGTCATCAATATTACTATCTGATGGTGATTGATAAGTAGTAATCCTAAACAGTACCTTTTGTTGTTTCATAAATAATTCCACTAGTGGTTTTTCCATGGGCTGACTTGACTGAGGTGGAACTTTCCCTCTATTTCCCAGCTGGTTCCTGAACACTAGTTAGGGAACTGAGTGTCAGTATATGTTGACTACAAAAAGTCACACTATTTTTTCAACAAGCAGCTTGGAAGTCTTGTTAACGTTTATAGATGAAAACATTTGCCTTGACCTACATGTTCAATAGTCTTTAAAATAGTGTTTACTAAGTGGAATGTCTTTGGAAATGCGTATGTGATAAGGTTAAGTGAAAAAGCAGGTGCCACCTAAGAACCGCCACATAAAACCATGCATTAAAAAAAGCCTGGAAGACTTAACTACAAATGCCAAATAGTGGTTAAAGTTGGGTTAAAGGCAATTTGGGGATGTTTCTGTTTTTTACCTAATTTTATGTTATAAATATTTTAAAGTGAGAGTTTTCTTTGTATGAAATAGTTTTTTATTCTTTAGAAAATATGTCCCCCATAATGCCAAAAACAAGTAAACAAAACTCAAACCAAAACATCTCCCCAGCACCCCCTAAAATAACCTCAAATCCAAAATAGTTTTCTGACTCAGTCTAAGGGACAGCAGACAATCGCTTCAGTAATTATGTGCAAAAAAAAGATGAAAACACTGCTTGCCCATGCTCTAGGCAGGGTTGCAGTGCTGGTCAGTTTCTGCAAGGTTCTGAGTTAAAGAGGAACTAGGTTTGGGAGTCATAAATCTCACCCTTTAATTACAACATACATTTCCCATTCCTGACTGTCGTCTTTTCACTTCTCTGCTAACACTAATCTTAATGAAATCATAACATGAAAAATAAAAATGAAGAGATGTTCTTTCATTTCAAAAGACTGAGACATAGTGACCTTGGAAAGCTTAAATACCACCTCCTCCTGAACTCCTTTCCATCCAACACTAGATTCTTTTGTGCCTACTCCTTCTTGGCCATTGATATCGGAAATCATAAGGGCCCATATACTTTGTCTTGACCTCTAGACTTGAAGTTCCTGGAGGGTAAAGCCTCTACATGATTCACTGATGTCCATTATTGCCTGCGACACATACTGGCACTCAGTAAATGCTGAGTGAGTGAGTGACAGGTCCTCCATTATTATTTTTTTTCCTGTTCATTCTCCAGTCCTGTGTTTTTCACCCATTTGCTCCTTCATTAGGTGTGCAGTGTCATAAAATCCCTCCTCCTTTTTTCTTTCCTACAGAGCATTTTTCACACACCCTCCTATGCCACTGGTCTCAGTGGTCGCTTCCTTTCCAGTGCCTCTTTGACATCATCCTTCACCTTGGCTCTTACACTTTCCGCCAGTGCAGCGCTAAATGAGAACCCCCTCTGGTCCATTGCCCACAAATGTTTCTTGGTGGTAAGCCCTCTCAGCAGCAATCAGACAAAGGCCTTCAGACACATTCCCCAGGAGGAGTAGAGCTGGGGAGTGCCTTGAGAGAAGAGCTCATCAGAGGAATCAGGAAGGCACCTGCTTGATGAGAAATGCAAAGTTTTTCAGTCTTAAATCATGTTTTGGTTGAGAATTCCTTCAGTTAAGCAAAATGAAAAGGGCAGGATCAGGTTTTGAGTAAGTCAAATTTAAAATGTTCCCTGTGAAATTAGGAACTATTTCTTGTTTCTACTGAACCAATGAGCATTTATAACAGATACTCAATAATTAAGTAAATATCATCTCAATATAATTTCAAGGTACGTCTGAACTCATAACTTTTATTTTTTTGTTACTGCTATTCAGTCAAATGGATTGAGTGGCAATTGATATTCAGCAAGTTGCACCCAGCCTGCACTTTTTTTCAGGGTAGTGATTAAGAACATAGTTTTTTGGAATCCAAGAGATCTAGCCGTATGACCTTGGTTAAACTGCCTAATTTCTTTGTGCCTCATTTGAAAGTTGTGTGTGTGAGGATTTAGAGGTGGTAGCTATGTAACAGATAGGGTTATGAGGCTTCAGGGAGATAAGTTCAATGAAATATTTGCCTGGTGCATCCTGTGTGCCCCACATTATCAATAAATGGGGATGATTATTATGGCTATTGCAGCTGTTCAGAAGAGGGACAATGTGGAGTAGGCAAGAGAGGACGGGCCTGCGAGTTAATCTCTTATTGCATTGTTTCCTGTACAGGTCACGTAGGCCGTGCGAGTCTCATTGGCCTCAGTTGAAAACAACTTTGCAGGCTACATATTATAGAACTTGGTAAAACAGAAAGCATTAGTAGTTGCAAAATTTACTTTAAATTTGTACTAGGTTAATAAATGCTGAGTTTATTTCTCAGTAATAAATATACCAGGAACAAGGAAAAGCTAATGAGATGTGAATATCAGTAATGAGAAAAGTGTCAAAATAATCCTGCTGAAGATGTAAAGCTTCCCAGATTATCAAAATAATAAAACATCATTTTTAGCCAATGAAAATTATGCAGTGGTTAATCATTTTACATTTTGTCTTAATATGTGATATATCTTAATTTATGTATCTTAACATAAAACTCACATTCCAAACTTTTCCTTTTCACAGAGAGGAATTATAAAATAAAACCCCACTTTTGAATTTTATTAATTTAGATTCTTTTTATTTGAAAATGGGACAACAGCTAGGATAAAGATTATCTTTGAAAAAGGACCTTTTATTATCTATTAAGGAGGCTAACTGAACTGATAATTTGAATGACGTATTATGAGAATGGTTAAGTTGCAATGTACAGATACTTTTGATAACTTTAGAAGACACTATTTACATATTCACTTATGCAACCATCCATTTATTTATTTACCTGGTCATTCATTTAGTTAGCAATATTTATTAGGCAACTATATATGCCAGGCTTTGGGGCCCTAATAGTGAGTACATTAGACATAGTCACTGCCTTTTGAGAGTTAGAATCTAGTGTGGAAGACACTCATTAGTCAAACAATTGATGGAATTTTAAATTGGATTTATTTAGTAATTAAAGTCTCTAATAAACATTAGGCAATGCTTTGGAGAGTTGTTTCATTTTCTGAACCTACTTGAAAGTAATAAATTGCCATTTACCAAGAATAGTTAATGTTGTCTTTAACTTTATTTATTTATTTTGAAAAATCCAACTCTCCTTTCCCTAAGTTATTCAGTATTAGTGAGGTTTGCCTGTGGGTAGAAATGGAAAAACTTCCTGAATATGATGCTTAGCAAACATGGATGGTTTATGAGTGTGAGTAGGGAATTGATGAAGAGTAAGGTAAATACTGATCTGCCTTAGGAAAGTCCAGAAGCACTGTGTGTGGAGTTGGAGCAACCCATCAGCAGCCCATCGAAATCCAATGGAAGGCCCAGGATTGTCTGATGGAATAGCTACCATGCATTATATTTATTGCTGCAATGCTGCAGTGATATTTTATCCCATAAAATGGTAACAATCCACTGCGTTCCATTACTCTAAATGATTGAGAATAGTGGGATATAATGTTGACTGATATTCTGCTATTTTGACAGATGATCACCCTTTCTTAATAACTGTAAGACGCAGTGTAATTTTTGGAATCTCCCTTAACCCTGAGGTGAAGAGCAACGATGCTATGGTTCCCATATCAGGGATACAGAATGGTTATGATGTTGAATTTGATGACTCAGAGGAATTCATCTATTGGGTTGAGAATCCGGTAAGTTTTGAATAACATTCCAAGTATATAACTTGTTCTCAATTACCTGCACTGATGCCTTCTTATAAGCAAACTTTGGCTGGGTGGATAAAAGGGAATGGTCCAGAAATAAATTAATTTTCCACTGAGTTTTTTTTTTTTTTTCATTTTTCTTTTTGACTCTGTGAGGAATGTAAATTGGAGATTGGCTTCGAGAAAAGATTGGAGAACTCTTTAGCTTTAGAATAATAAGTGCACTGAATCTAATTGGTATTCTTTATTCATTCAGCAAGTCTTTATTAAGTGTTTACTGTTTGCTCTGCACTGAACTAGCTGCTTTCAACTGCAGAATACATGCCTCGAAGCAGCAGTCACAAAGGTTGTCTTTAAGGAGCCTTAAGCTTGTAGAAGATATTAGACTAACATAAAAATGATCATAACTCAAGACAAAAAGCAGTAGTTCCCTAAGGGAATTCCAGGAAAGCATTTGATGTAGCTGCTAGGCCTTCATTCAGAATCTTTGCCTCCAGGATAAAAAGAACACCTCACCAGTTCCTTTCCCATTGCCATTGGGCCCCTTCCTCAGCCTTTAGGAAAGAAACCTGTGAGGATAGGCAGGGGGCAAAGAGAATACAAATGAGGAAGAAAGGAAAGGTCTTCGTGTTTGATACTTCTCACCACTATGCAGAATATACTTCCGGCTTCCTGATTTGCACCTGTGACTTGGGCTATTTTTATGACTGGCCTGTGGAAGCTAAGAAATACAGCTCTGTAGCCAATATCAGAGAGAGTCTGAATGGTAAGGTTTGTGTATCTTGTGACACACTTAAACTCAGTGTTTTCAGTGTTGCTGGTGTTAGCATTACACACAGTGAAGCTACTCAATGGTGCTGAACCTGTGCCTTTTCTCCAAATTTGAGACGTGGTAAAGAAACATAGCAGCTGGCAGTTGCCGACGTAGAGAAAGTGTTTTCACGTAGAAGCTGTGGCCTTGAAATAGCTCTCTTCTTGTCCTTCTTTCCAGGGTGAAATTCACAGAGTGAAGACAGATGGTACCAACAGGACAGTGTTTGTCCCTCTATCTAGTCTGGGCTCTTCCATGAGCCTGGCCTTAGACTGGATATCAAGAAACCTTTATTACACCAATCCTGGAACTCAGTCAATTGAGGTAATGATTCCATAATACCATTTTCACAAACACTGGTTTCTGACTCATGTAAAATCTATTCTCAGGAAATGCTCTCACGGATTTTGGAATTATTTTTAAGCAGAAGCAAAAGCAAAGAGAGTATGAGCTATCAAAGTCTCTGATGCTAGGGAGGAAAGCCAACTTAAAAATAAATTATTGGAACTTTCTACTGCCCTATTTTGTCTCCTCCTAAACATCAATACTAACTTGTTGTTGTAAAAGGATTTTAGATCATTTATAAAAATATATAAAAAGGTAAATAAAAAATTACATAAGGAATTCAGCATAAAGGGAAGATTATAGTAGGCAGAAAATTTTCACTATCTTTCCTCATCAAATGTTCAATGCTATTTTAGTCCTAAACCAAATTTATAGGTTACCTCTGTTCTAAGATGGAAATCTTTCTATGGCTCCAATACAGGTTTTCTAACAGTGCAACAGAAAGTAGAAACTTAATTCTAATTCCTTTGATACTCTCCTCTTTGCGATAACTGTTCTTTTTTTACCCAATTCCCAGAAGAAATTCTAGATGGGGTGCAGGTATGAAACCACATGAAGTAAATCAGAGGTAACTTGACTAGTACTGGTTTCTCCACTCTAGGACAAGGTTAAAACATGGAAGGGATTATTAATTCATGATAATTTTGACAGTGAACATTCCACAAGCAAAGTGAGGGTCTTGTGAGAGGGACCATTAGCAGGGCTGTGTAGAGTGACAATCCACCGCTCTGGGTTATGTATGCCCCAGCCCGTACATCAGTTGCTCTTTAGGGCATTCAGAAAACGAGATACTGAAGATGAGGAGGGCACACAGCCAACAAGTGGCTAATTTAGAGCAGATTTGTGAGGAGGAGCTCACATCAGACAGTGCTTTACAATTTTACAAAGAGCTTCCACCAACATCATCTCATTTAATCTTCACAGTATTCCCAAGGGCACACAAGTGTAGTCATCATTCACAATGAAAGGGACGTTTGCGATATGCACAGATGCCAACCCCCAGAATATCTAGCACTGGGTAGAAATCACCAACTCCTTTAACATGAGATGAACCTTGGAGGATCACCTGGTTCAAGCCCTTTGTTTTTTAGTCCAGAACTTGAAGCCCACAGAAGTTAAGAATTTGTTTGGCTTTAACATTCATCTTCACTGCCTGACTCCTGGGTATTTTTCTAACCTGGCCTTGTTATAAACCACAGCTCCAGCAACCTAGCCTGGTTTAACCCCTGTGACAGTGGCAGAAGGTATTTTTCATAATCTCAATTAAAATATCTTCTCCCATCCAAACATAGGCCAAATTTATAGCCTAAGACCCTTAATATCGAACTCATATCTCTCTAGACTCCACTCAGTGCAAAGCTGCCTTAATTCCAAATGAAAATTAATATGCTTCTATCTCTTGATTTCTTGCTTTGTAAATGGGGGTCTTCCCTTTTAGGCTGATAGTTTTCCAAAAACAGGGAACACATCTCATGCATTAGTGTTAGGTTGAATGGAAAGGTACCAGTTGAAAAATAACTTAGCATGTGGTGCCCGTGTGCATGTGTATGTATTGGTAAGGCTGCTTTATCCAGATAAACCTAAGGTTTGTCATTGTGCCCCAATGCAGTGAGATATAGAGGAAAGATAATTTGCTCTTGGAGTCCAAAGACCTGGCATTGAGTTGAACTTGCTTGCTCGTTTATTCATTCATTAAACAAACACTAGTAAATGCTTTCTGTGGATCATTCTCATGGTTAATCCTTAACATTCCAAGATGAATAAAACATTTTTTCTGCTTTTAAGTAGCTCACACATCTGAGAACTAGACACATAAATACCTTTGCTCCAGTGTGATAAGTGTCGTAGAAGCAGTGAATATAAAGTGCTATGTGGTTGGGGGCAGAGGTTAAAATGTGGGAGAGAGAATGGCAGCCTTTTCATAAGTGGTTATTTGTGAGCTGAGTCTTGAAGATTGACCAATATTTATTTCTGCCAAATGAAGAAGTAAGGAGAAGGCAGCCCAGGCAGAGAAAAATACTTTATTGAAAACCTTGAGATACAAAGATGCATTCTGTGCTGGGGACAGTACTGTGTTTCCTCTACTCATCGGCTGTTTGACCTTGGAAAAATTACTGAATTTCTCTGAGCCTCTCTTTCCTTACCTGTAAAATGGGGCTAATTACTTAATAAGTAAAAGTACTTCATGACATTCAGGTGTCCTGTGAATACAGTGCCCTGTTTTTTTCAAATCATCAATATATTTAGAATATCCATAAAGAACCTATGAGAATAATGATCCAAAGGTAGATTGTTCTTTTAGTGCTTTTATTGGTTTTCTTCTTTGGTGATATCAATTGTGACTCTTCCAGGAGAATGTTAGATTGCTTACGAAAACAAAAGCAGTGCTCACTTACCTGTTTTTCAGGTACAAAATCCTTTCCAGCATAAGAGTAGTTCACATTTAATTCCCATGTGAAAATAAAAGAGAAACATTTAAGAAATAGTTTTCCACTAGGGGTAGCTGTGTGCACATTCACTAAAAGCAGTGTTGTAGCTGAAAAGTGAAGTCTACAGAATGACTGTCTGAGAGAGAGCTTGATATATTCCAAAAAACAAGGAAGGAACTTTCCTTTGAACTAAAGAGATCATTTGGCCTAGGAAAAGTGGAGAAATTGTAGCAGAAAGAGGCAAACTGAAAACAGAAAAATCCAAGTAGTCCAAGTAGGAGGAGAGAAGGGAAGATATTAAACAGGTGAGAGAAAAATTTAGAGAGAAGAGTGAGGGAGAGAAGAAGTGTGTGTGTGTGTGTGTGTGTGTGTGAGAGAGAGAGAGAGAGAGAGAGAGAGAGACAGAGAGACAGAGAGACAGAGAGAGAAACATAAACACAGACTCACAAATAACTATTTGCACCGAAACACAATTTTATAGAAAAATCTTCATGCAAATCAACAGGCATTTTCTAAGTTTTTACTAGTTGTTTCTCCTCTCAGACGCATATTAAAATAGCCTTGTTCCTATAAGAAACTGCCTCTAGTCCAGTAATCCATATCTTTCTGTGATGTGTCAGGGTTCTGTTAACATTGTGATTATAACAATAATAGCAATAATAATTCAAAATAGATAATATTGAGAAAGCCAATAAACCTTTCAGGCTTCTTTTTCATCATCTGTTATGTGGGCAAATAATGGTATCTATTTCACAGGATTATTGTAAAGAATGAATTCAATAATGCTTAGTATAATTCCTGGTACATACATAGTAAACGCCCAATAAATGGACCAATGAAAAAAATAGGAAACATGGGCCGGCCGAGTGGCGCGTTGGTTAAGAACTGGCTTGAGATGCCAGAGGGCCCCGGTTTGGATCCCACATATGAGGGCCAGTGACACTGCCCTCTACAGCTAAGATGCTGAACAACAGCTCGACTTGGAGCTGGGCTGCCGTGAGACGGCGTGGGCTGCAGTCCCCTGCTGCAGTGGGCTGCCATAAGCTACCGTGTGTAGCTGGCAGCCAGCGTGAGTGGCCAGCAGCCACCGTGAGCAGCCGTCCAGAAGCCGGTGACTGATCTGCCTCACCCGGGAAGAGCGCAATGATGGTGCCAGCTTGGGCCAATGAAGCAACATCCTCCACAACTAGACTGAAGAACAAAACAACAGCAACTTGTCTGTTCCCCTTCCCCCGATTCCCCAATAAAATCTTTAAAAAAAGAAAATATTTATTAAACACAGTTTTGCCAGGTTTTGTGTTGAGTGCTTTACATGACATATCATAGTCTTGTGAGCTCTAAGCAGAAGGTATCAATATCATCCACATTGTAATGATAAAGAATCTAGATTCAGAGAGGTGAATTTACTTGTTTGTCAGACCTGGCAGGCGGGTATTTGAACTCTTTGGTTTTAACTAAGCTGTTAACTTGGAACAGAATTCACTTTAACTCTGAGTAAATTCGCACTGTTTGACAACTGTGTTGTAGTGATGGTCCACTGGATGTGATGGCCCAGTCACTGGGGTACAGGAGAGCTGTGGGGTTACCATTTGTCTTCCAGAGTTTTATCTTTTTCTGACAGCATTTTTGTAGTTTCTCTCTGGCAGTGATTTTTCTATGTCCACGCATTTGAATCTTTCTTTTATTTCATACACATTTCCTCTCCTGAAATTTTAGTAGAATTAAAAATAGGAATTTGAGAGGTGATTTTGCTTTCCTTAGTTTCATTTTCTATTGAGCCGATTCCTCATAGCCCTGAAATGCAATTAGGAATTATCTGAACCTCACACAAACCCTCCCATTCACCCCTAATCATGCTTTAGAATTGTTGTGTGTGTTAAGTTCTCCTTCATCTCAGTTTTCTTTGTTTTCCTCTTATGAAACACAGTTCTAATAAATGATTTTATGTCTTAGGTTTTGACACTTCGGGGAGATGTCAGATATGGAAAAACACTTATTACCAATGATGGAACAGCTCTTGGAGTTGGTTTTCCAGTTGGCATAACTATTGATCCTGCTAATGGGTGAGTGTTCAAAAATGGCTCACTCCTATACAACACTGTTTTTGTAAGTGTTATGGTCTGATAAAATGGAAGGTTTCAAACTTAAGACATTTTCTGATTTCATATGCCAACATTTGAAAAATATACATCAGTGAGGAAGAGAAATAGCTCTGTGTTTTATTTAATGTGATAGATATGTATTTTTTTTTCTGTTCTTCAAATTAATTACACTGGACTGAAAATTAATTCCAAACAAGCAAGAATTTCAGGAACTTTAAAGTAGAATTATACATTCTGACTTTGAGTGTATGTGGAAAGCTTTAAGGGGGTTGATTACATTTGAAATAGGCCTTGAAAGATGAGAAAGCTTCCAGTAGATGGAGACTGTGTTGCCTCTGGGTAGTTGTACTTGAAGCCCAGTGAATGTTGAAGGTGTAGAAACATGGTGGTATTTAGCATGATTGTGTAGAGGGCTGGAACCTGAGGCTTAGGGTAGGGTGCAGTTGACCAGATGGGAAATACAGTAGTTAAAGATATTTGGGGACAAATCATGGAGAGACTTTAATGTCATGCTGAGCAGCTGCACTTTATTTTTTTTGAGAAATAAGGCGCCACCAGGGAATTTGGAGGAAGGGAGTGATAGAACTAAATTTGTATTTCAGAAAGATTGCTTAGTATTGGAATGGATGGGACCAGGGGCAGGGAGAACAGTTAGGAGAAAATTGAATTAGTGGATAGAGATTAGAGTCCTCTAGTTTGTTTGATCAGTTATTCAATTTGTTGCTCTACTATATTGTATTGTAAATGAGAAATAATCAATTGTAAAATATGAGCAGTGAATTTTTTTTTTTTAAAGAGCTAGCCATTGCATTCCAAGTGGATTTTGACTTTTTGTTTGAAAGTGAGCAGATTCTCAGGCCTGGAGGGGAACTGAAGAGCTAATTTGTATTAGTTCTCTGCTTCAAATAAAGGTGATGTGCAAATCAAACCCATTCTTAAAGGGTACTAAAAGCAAAAATTCTACTCTATGATTGCTGGATTGTCCTGTTTTTCAATTATGCTTTCTAGAAGAAGGGCCATCTTAGATTTAAAGTACCACTTTTGAAACTCAAGCTTATTTACTATTTATTTTTCATTCATCAAACACTTATTTATTATGCTCCTATCGTTGGGTGGTCTATTAGTTTGGATCAGTTAACTATTGAAACAAACTTCAAAATTTATAATGGCTCAAAGGAAGTTTATTTGTCTTTCTTTTGGGTAGTGGAGTTTGGGCAGAAGGCCTGAAGAAGTTTGACTCCACACAGTCATTCAGTGACCCAGGATGATGGCGTCTTCAGTAGGAGACTTTCAGAGTCACCTGGGTATTGACATCTTTGAGCTGTAAAGGAAAGAACATTCAGGAATGTGCTGGGTAGTTTTATGGGCCAGGCCTACAAGTGGTGCATACCACTTCTGCTCCCATTCCTTCAGCTAGAATTCAGTCACATGACCACAACTAACTGCAAGGAAGGCAGGACATGTAGTCCAGCTTTTTACCAAGAAAGAAGAGGAAGACATTGATTTTGGCAAGTGAAAGCAGCCTCTTACAAGGTCTGGGGGATGTGGGTAACTACAAACATTATTAAAGACATAATCTGTAACTTTGTAAGCTTAAGAATTTGTAATTTAATGAGGAGGATAAGGCCTATGCATAGACACCAATAACCCAGGTTTATATATGATTAAAAGCCATAAAAGAGGCTAAAAAAGTTGGTTTGAGAGTTCTGCAGAGAGACATTTTCAGGTTGATGGAGTGATGCCATTTGGACTGGATATTAGAAGATACATAGAATTTCACTAGGCAGAGCAGGCTTTGAAGATACCTCCCTTTCTGTGAGGGAAGGACGTCAAGAACATTGACAGAGTAAGGACATGTTCAGGCCTAAGAGCAGGCCAGTTGGATTGGGAGGCAATGCAGAGCTTAGAATTTGGTCAGAGGAAGTGGGAAGGGAAACGGGATAGAAACTCATGGATATAATGTCTTGGATATTCAGTAAAAGAAACACGAGAAAGTTATGGTCAATGTTATTGAATCAATTGCTGCAAAAAAATACTTCTGTGGATGATCACTAATAAAGGGCTGAGGCAATTATAGAGTTGCTGGTTACATTTGAGAGAGGATGTTCATTAGAGCTATAAAGGAGCTAAAGAGGGAAAGGAAGGTGAGGAAGTGTGACCATTTTTAGGAGTTTGGTATTGAAAAATTAGGAAAAGATAAATGTGTATCCAATGTAACAGATTTTTTTTTTTAGAATAGAGAAAGCTGAGAATATTTTTTAAGAGCAGATGAAAGATAAATTATGGAGAAATAATTGAGACTGAGAATTATGGGCCAGGAATTAGAAATGTATGAAGAGTAGGAATGACCTTGAAAGAACCTATATGAGGAACATGATGTGAAGTCAGCTAAGAGTGAGCATTCTCAGCTAGGATTGGGTAGCTTGAATTTTTAGTGAACTCAGAATTCACAAGAGTTTTGTGACTTTGTGCAGCATATTTTGGTAGCCTGGCTTGGGAGAGGAAAAAGGCAATAATGGGAGGAACGTAGGGTTAGCGATTAGCAAGATAGGCACAATGAAAGATAAAGAGAATAAATGAGAATATTGTTAAAATTGTTACACATGAGGTCTAGGCATGGAAGGACTGGAGGTCTGGGAGCTCTGGCAAGTTTTAAGGGCAACGAAGATTCAATAGGAGAAATAGGAATAGGGAAGAGATGGGCAAGTTTGGTCAAAGAGAATTTCAGAGTTTGAGAACTTAAGAGGGAGAGAAGTTGAGAGTTGAGGATGAGGTTCACGGGATGGGTATATTGGATTGGTGGTGGAAGAGGTATGCAAATAAATAAAGATGATTGGAATGAAGGAGTTTCAGGACTTGTGAGAAAAAAGTATAAAAGGATTGTCTATGGGCTATAGCAGGAGAAGAGATAGAAAGGAGTTGAAACTCGGATTCAAGTCTAGAAGTTATGTCCTCGATGGAAATAGAAAGCAGCCCTTCATATATTTTGATGAACTTTCATGTATCATAGAATTGGTAATTCTGTATGGCAATTAGGGTTCAAGTGTGCATATTGAGTCTAGTTAGTTCATTGGTCTCACTGTGAAATGGAAAGGTAAGAAACAGTTGTATGTACTTCCTGATACCATCATGCTAATGGGACTCTGCTCTCAGAAAAATGTTACTCATACTTTCTACTATTTTTTGAGTTAAGTTTCAAAACTTTTTACTTTTCATCACAGAGATCAGATTAGATAGGAAAGTAGCTGATCTTGTGGTAGATGATGATTTGGAGAATGAAATGTGAAGCCTGAGAGGTGAGCAGGGAGGTACCCGACAACGTTTATTTACATCAGCTTTGCCTTTCCCAGGGTGCTGGGCAGTATGCGATTCTTTGAAAGGGATTGACTACTGATGGAGGCTTCTTCTTAGTCATAAGCTTTCCACCTATCTGACCAAGCTAAAGGGTCACCCACCAATGGAAGATGCTAGCCTCCTGGTTACTTACCATTTAAAATGATCTCTACCCCAATAATAACGAGGAAGTATACAGACATAGATAGAACACTGCTTAAGCACTCTTCCACACATTGTATATTAGAAGACATTGATGTGTCAGACTTCCTCCATTGAATTGTATGCATCTCAAAGACATAAAAACACACCTTTTCATTTAAAGATTTGAATTAGAGATGCTATTCACTTTAATCTGCCTTCTGTCTCAATAAATGTTGGTGTTTTTCATGGTTGTAGGAAACTGTTCTGGTCAGACCAAGGCACTGACAGTGGGGTTCCTGCCAAGATTGCAAGTGCTAACATGGATGGCACCTCTCTGAAGACTCTCTTCACTGGGGACCTTGAACACCTAGAGTTTCTCACCCTTGATATGGAGGAGCAGAAACTCTACTGGGCGGTCACCAGCAGGGGAGTGGTACGAGCACCCTTTTTGTCTGTTAGTCATCATTGCTGAGCTTGCGTAGCTGACACTGGTTGTCCCGTGTTGTCTGACAGTGGTTCTTGAACAATCTCACGTGGGAACTTGTACCAATGTTTTATTGCCCTTTCTCCCAATAACTTCTTTTCCTTGAGCAAATCTTGCTCTAGCTGAAGTCCAGTTTTCTATAGTATGTGCATAGTTTCTTATAGAATAAGATTTATTGTATTACTGTTTCATTCAAGATGAAGTAATTCAATTTCTTATTTCTTATTTGTCCATTAAGAGCCATTTCTTTCATGTTTTAGTGACTTCAGTGCTTTTCTTTGAAAGTCCTCTAGGCTCTCCACTTGTAGAAACCAAGAAAAAACATATTTAGCAAACTTCTGCACTCAACCTCCCCTCATAGCTACATATTGGGTTGTTGGAAAAGCCAGGACTCATTTTTGCAACAAAAAACATAGAAAAAATGTCATGACTTTTCCGACAACCCAATATTGTTCTCTAATGTAATAATATGGTTGAACATATGTGAAAACCCCTTTACTGATAATTTTAAACTCTAATGTTGAGTTTATTATATTCTGCAATAAAAAGCAGAAACTATATCATTTCATACACTCACAGAAATAAGATTTGATCTTCACTGCTGTGCTCAAGCAGCTGAGCTGGGACTAGGCACATAGAAGGTGGTCAATAATAATTACTGATAAATTAAAATATTGCTTCGGATATGGAATTGAATGTGTGCTAGTCTCTTCCTTGCTTTTTTAACAGCAGTGATTTCAGATCTGTCTTTGACCTTGGTGCTGTGCACAGTATTGTACAGTAGATTTTGTTTTCAGTTCATGATCAGTTTGACAAGTACTAATCTCACTTCTAAAATGTACTTGTAATGGTGGTATACTTTGGGGTTTAAAAACAAGTAGTGATGTATGTGAAAGCACTTTACAGACTTCGATGCACGTGTGCAGTGATGAGGAAGCTCTTGTCACGTGGTATGATTTCTGCATCCAACTTAGCATGACCCACGCAGTACTCACCATCTCCCTCCCTAGTTCTACTTCTGATCTGCCCGTCTGAATCTGTGAGCCTGTTAATGGTGCGACTCTCCATCATATTTCCTCTTCTAGAATCCACATACTTTTCCTTCACTCTAACAACCAGATTCTTATTTAATCATCTCAAAATCCTGGTAATTTATCCTTTGCCTCTTTCCTCAGGTCCAGCCTTTTTCTGCCACTCCACCATTCTGAGCCGCTACTCTCTAGCCTTGACTAGACCATGGCCCTCATTACTGGACCTGCTTTTATGATGGAGACATGTTGTCTTCATCAAACCACAACAAATAGGTTAGATCACTACTCAGCCTAGAACCCTGGCCTCGAGGGGTAGCTCCAAACACTTCACTCACGCTTGCTCAGCTGACCTGGTCCAGATTACTTCTTCAGTGACTGCCTTACAAACTTATCTTCCCTGTGCTCTTGTAACTGCTGGGATCCCTTGTCCAGTGAGGCAGTGAGCGAGGCCTTGTTTGTCTCTCTTGCCAGTACTCAGCTCACATCCTGGCACAGAGGAGGCACTTGAGGCACGTTTTCGGAATGAAATCAAACCAGTGTTGTCTATAGTTTGTTTTTCTTCCAATAGCAGACAACTTGTCATTTTCCACTGGAACGCCGTTCTTGTGTTCTTTTCCAGTTTACCAAGTCATGTTGACTAAGGCTCGCTACCGGTTCTGCTAGAACAGTGTTACCCTTTGCCCCATCCAGTCTTGCTGTCTTCTGTGATTGTATGGAGCACATTTCCTATCCCCTTTGCAGAAATTGTTGGTGAAGATGTTAAATGTGGGATCAGTCAACTATGTAATAGCGCACAGTTATTCATTGAATGTGTATCCTTGACCAGGATATCAGATGCAGGGATGAAGGAAGTTTAGGCCCCTTTCCTTCACCATGTGATCTGAGAAAAGTTGACTGACTTACTCAACTCCAGCTTCATTATCTGTGAAATGGGCACAAAGACATTTGCTGGATCTACTGCTCTGTGCAGTTGTGACTATCAAATCAGAAAATAGCTATGAAAAATCTCTGTAAAGGATAGAGTGCTGTATAAATGTGAGGTGTTATTATTATTATTAAGAGAGTATTAGTTTTAAATGTTTGTCTCATTTCACCATGAATCAGTCAATAACAAAAATTCTGATCTTTTAGATTGAAAGAGGAAACGTGGATGGTACAGGTAGAATGGTCCTGGTAAACCATCTTTCTCATCCCTGGGGAATTGCTGTCTATGGGCCTTTCCTTTATTATACTGATGAACATTATGAGGTCATTGAAAGAGTTGACAAGGCCACTGGGTCCAACAAAGTAGTCTTTCGAGATAATACTCCAAACCTGAGGGGCCTTCGAGTTTATCACAGACACAGTAAGTATTTGTTACTGAAACATATATGTTCATGGGTGAACAATATATTTACATCTACACATTTACACATATAAACATATGCCCATACACAGACCCATGTACATACACATGCATGCAAATGATATTACTCAAAATGTTTAAAAAATGATAACCATGTCTTTAGCATGGCTAAGTGTCAAAGACTAATTTGACATCTGAAAGGCCAGATTGACTTCAGAGTCAGTTTATGTCCATTCTTTCCCCATCTCTTTAAACTCCTGATTTTTACTTTTGCTTCATAGCACTCGCTGACATATTATCCTATTTGTTTATTTCCTGTGTTTCGTGTTAGAATGTAACCTCCATAAGGACAGTCATCTTGTCTGTCTTGTTTCTTGCTCTCTACCCAGTGGCTAGAATAGTTCTGGCATATTGAATTGCTCATTAAATGTTAGTTGAATGATTGCTGGGAAAACATTAACAGGGTAGAATTTTTAATCTTAAAAGAAATACTCTTAGATGTTTCCTGTTTCAACATATTTTTAAAGAAATAATCTAACTTTTGACTTGACTCTTTAAATTAGCATTATATCATCTAGAGATTATTTTTTTTATGGTTTTGACATATTTTATAGCTTTTAGTCTCTAACCAACGATTATCAGTTTGCTGTCCTGTAACAAGTTTGCCACTTGTTGTTTATATTTATTGCATGTGAAAAAAAAAACACCTTTAAATGCTCTTATTAATATACTTTATAAAAAATGCACATCGCATTGTTGATCATGTATTTAAACTGATATAATTTTAAATGCCAGCACATAGACCAAGAGGGAAAAAAAATTTAGAATTTGTATACTGACCCCCTTAATTCTTACAAGATTTGTGGGAGAAATACAATTGATGCTCCACTCTCTCACTGTTACTTCGTAGTTGTGGTCTTGCTTTCACACCTTTCGGTGTTAGTTGTATAAGCTCTAGTTTCTCTAATACTGTTTTGAGTTTGTTAACTCAGATACAATATTTTCTTATTAATTTTTATAATGAATTATTTGGTTCCTTAATTTTGAATGTTTGAGATGGAGAGGCAAGTATGTAGGGTGAAAACTTACCAACTGATGTTGATTTCCTATAGATTCTGCCCAGTCCTCAAATGGCTGTAGCAACAACGTGAATGCCTGTCAGCAGATTTGCCTGCCCGTGCCAGGAGGGCTGTTCTCGTGCGCCTGTGCCACTGGATTTAAACTCAATCCTGATAATCGGACCTGCTCTCCATATACTTCTTTCATTGTTGTTTCGATGCTGTCTGCAATCAGAGGCTTTAGCTTGGACTTGTCAGATCATTCAGAAGCCATGGTGCCAGTGGCAGGCCAAGGTATGCCAACTCCAGTATAAGTAAGATTTGACTCCACCTGGTGCCACGTTGAAATCCTTGGTGCTGCCATAAAGCATTTTTCCATGTTTGGATTCAACACATAATGAAGCTTGTCTTTCCCTTGAAATTGGATCAGCCTCAGGTGGTTCTCAAACTTGAGTGTGCATCACAATTGGAAGGCTTGTTGAAACACAGATCTGGGCTCCACCCCCAGATTCTCTGATTTAGTATTATAGTCTGGGGTAGGGCTAGAGAATCTGCATTCTTAACAAGTTCCCAAGGCAGCTGATGTTGCTGGTCCATGGACCACCCTGAGAACGACAGGCCTAGAGCAATATAGAATGTAGCATGAGATCACAAGAAGTATTCCAGAGTTGGTGGTCAGAAGAACTGTACCCTATTTCTGACTGTTAATGGAGATTTAGGGTAAAAGTATACTACTATTTAGAATAGCAATGAAATAGTCCCCAATCTGATTTTAGTAATATACATTTGATGAGTTGAGTATTAGTCTCTCCTTAATAATTATATTTTTGCAGCACTTTATGCTTACATACCCTGAACATATAAAATGATCACTTGCTTCCTAGATGAGCCAAGAGGTTTCTAGGTGTATGTTACCACGAGAGGAACTCAGGGTTTAGTAGCATCATAAGGAGTATGTCACAGGCTAATGATAGAAATAAAAAGCAGGAAGGGAAGAAAAAAGGATGAAGGGAATGAAGGGGTGAGAGAAATGGTCAGAAGAGACAGGAAGCATATGGTGAAAGGTGTCAGCGTTCTGGCCGCACATGCTCCTGCGTGATGACCGTATTCACATGTACTTATGACTCATCTTTGTTTTTCCATATGTACAAAGTTACGCATCTGAGTTAACATCTTGAAAGATGTTATAAAACCAATCATTTTTTTCTTCCAATTTTTTATTTTGAATATTTCAGATACAGAAAAGTTGAAAGATACAGTAAACATCCTTAAACTCTTACCTAGATTAAACAATTGTTAACATTTCACCACATTTGAGCTCCCAATTTTTGTGTGGTTGTTTGTGGGTGTGTATGCATGCGTATACATACATTTTTAATGAACTTTTTGAAAATAAATCACAGATATCATGATACTTCACTCCTACATACTTTAGCATGCAGCTCCTAAGGGCATTATCATCTAATATTCATAGTTATATTTCTCCAGTTGGTCTCAGAATATTTTTATAACTGTTGTTTTGTTCCAGCCAAGATCTAATAACGATTCATACCTGCCCATACCATTGTATTTGGAATGTCTCCTGGTGTCATTTAAACTTTTACACAATTTACAGCTTGTACTTCCCATGAAATGAAAATTAGGTATAATTGTTTGATTAAATTGGGATGGAACACATTTGGCAAGAATACTTCATAGGTGATGCTGTGTACTTGATACAGAACCTTTTTAAGAACACAATGTCACTTGTTCCCCTCTTTGTGGTTCTTAAACTTAATCACTTGGTTAAGGTGGCCACCGAGAAATCCCAACCTTTTAATGTAACAGTGTGCGTGTATTTTTCCCTTTGTAACTTGTGTGAAATCTTTGGGGTCACACTTTGGCACCCTATGAATACCTTGTTCCCCAAGTACCTTTTACCCATTAGTTTTAGCAGCTATTAATGATCCTTGTTTGAAATGATTAATTAGGATTGCAAAATGGTAATTGTTTTATTCTATCATTTCTTCTACATGTATTAGGTAATATTCTTCTAGGAAAACTGTCCTTTTTACCCAGTTAATCTTTAAAATATATTTATTATCACTGTGAAACTCAAGAGTTTTATTTTTTTAACTCAATGTGTTATACATCATTTAACATATTTACTCTTCTGCTGCTCCAGTTGGTCCATTTTGGCTAGGGGGCCCCACTCCAAGTGGCTGTCTGTGTTCTTTGGACATGATCTCATTCATGTTTGAGCACTTCCTTGCTTCCTGGTATAATGAGGTGCTCCAGGCTCACCCCATACTCTCCCACCTCAAACTATCACCAGCCGTTTCTCCCAGGAGCCAGTGCTCTTTATTGTGAGAAATGTGAGAAACCAAGATCTGGGTGGTAGGTGTGCGTGTTGCGCCTGGGAAACAAATGGTTTTATTTTGTAATGGGGGCATAGTCAGAGCAGGCGGTTGGCATTGAGGGTTTGAGAGGAAGGGCAGACATTTAGAAGTTTTATTTCCAGCGAGAGCCTTGTTTCATGATCTTTTCTTAAATGTTCCAGGACGAAACGCACTGCATGTGGATGTGGATGTATCTTCTGGCTTTATTTATTGGTGTGATTTTAGCATCTCTGAGAAATCGTATAATGCAATCCGTAGAGTCAAACCAGATGGATCTGGTTTTACAAACATCATTACCCAAGGAATAGGAGAAAATGGAGTGCGGGGTATTGCAGTGGATTGGGTAGCAGGTCGGTAAGCTGTATAGTGATTTCATTGAAAGGCCTTTTGTGTTTGTATCTCTACCATCTTATTTTATGCTAGAAAGTTTAGTCTAACATTATATATGCATCAGAGCTGTTTCTCTGATATTAAAATATAAGGTAAACCATGAAATGGAAATCACTTATTTTAAAGCTGAGCACGTTTAGCTGCAAAATTCTTAATTGCTTCCTCTTGTTAATGTATAAAATTTCTTTGATCATTAGGCACTTTACTGTCGTTCTGTTGAATTGAAATGCCTGGCCCAATATTACATTAACTTAGTTGTATTGATTCATGTACTTAATTTTGAACTACAACTCATTTTTAAAGCCACACTGAGAAACAAATGTATTAAATGTATTATAATTTTTAGAATATAATGCCATTGTATAAAAATAGGTATCATTGAGTGTTACGAAGCTTAGTAAGTAGACATCACATAGAAATTCTAAAATGTATTATAAAAATCTAGGTACTATAATAAGAGTTTATTGCAAATAGTGACTGTGGTAATATGGTCAGTAACGGCTTTAATTGGGTTTCTAAATCCCATTCCTGATCACAAATTTACTGTGTTATTTATGAGGGTCAGTGATCTGTGGCCTATCGTCTAAATGCAGCACAAGTGCCTATTGTAAGTTAAGTTTTACTGGAACACAGCTATGCCTATTTGTTTATGTATTGTCTATGGCTGCTTTCATGTTAAAATGGCAGAACTGAGTACTTGTGAAAGAAATTATATGGTCTGCAAAGCGTAAAATATTTGCTCTCTTGCCCTTTATAGAAAAAGTTTGTCAATCCTGGATTAAAGAATTGGAGTATACAGATAGTGTAATTAGAGATAGGGAATGAAAACAGTAGATCAGTAATATTGCATATTGGCCTGATTACTTTAGAGCAGTTTTGAGTCAGATATAGGAATAAAGTAGATATGCCTTGGTAGATAGTTTAATAGACTTTCAACTACATGGAATCAATTTGGGATCACTCTCTACTCATTATACTGTCTTCACACTATAGCCTTTTTGTTCTAGCATTTACACTGTCCTGTAATGCTCAAAGGCAAATGCACTTTTGTTTTGGTGGCCTTAGGAGGTCCATGTGATGAGAACATCTGTACTAGTTAGAAAGGCTAGGAAAAGATCTCATGTTAACACTAAGCACAAAGATCATTTGATGACATTGATTGATCCATAATCTGAGATCTTGCTGGGTCCCCCTCTTTACTCCTTTCATCATGTTGGAGTAGAAGTTATGCATGATAATGTATATTTAGATTCAGGTGTTAAACATTCAGGTAGAAGAGGAAAGACATTCTGGAAAATACACGTTTCAGTAGAAAGCACGTTATGACATTTGCTATGAATTCTAATGTGCTTTAGAAGATGAAGATAGGCATGTTCTCTTTTAAATCTGAAGAAACAACCTCTTTAGATCCTAAGAGCTAATATTTATTTTTCTAAGTCTAAACTGAGACATTTATCATCTTGGAAAAGACAATATATACTGAGCCAAACCTCAAGCTTACATATTTTGTTCCGAATTTGAAGAGGTATCCTCTTTTGTTCTTCTTGGTTTTCCATTCATCAACATGCTCTTTCATTTTCCTGTAGAAAATCTTTATTTCATCAATGCTTTTGAGTCTGAAGCACTGATAGAAGTTCTGCGGATCAATACCACCTACCGCCGTGTTCTCCTTAGAGTCACAGTGGATATGCCCAGGGATATTGTTGTAGACCCCAAGAACAGATACCTCTTCTGGGCTGACTATGGGCAAAACCCAAAGATTGAACGTTCTTTTCTTGACTGTACCAATCGAACTGTGCTTGTATCAGAGGGCATTGTCACACCACGGGGCTTGGCAGTGGACTATAGCAGTGGCTACATTTATTGGGTTGATGATACTTTAGATGTGATTTCAAGGATCAATATTGAGGGGAAGGAACTGAAAGTGATTCGTTATGGCAGTCGTTACCCAACTCCTTATGCCATCACTGTTTTTGGAGATTCGATCATATGGGTAGACAGAAATTTAAAAAAAATCTTCCAAGCTAGCAAGGAGCCAGGGAACACAGAACCGCCAGCAGTGATAAGGGACAATATCAATTGGCTAAGAGATGTGACCATCTTTGACCAGCATGCCCAGCCCCGTTCACCAGCAGAGGTCAACAACAACCCTTGTTTGGAAAATAATGGTGGATGCTCCCATCTCTGCTTTGCTCTGCCTGGATCGCAAACCCCAAAATGTAGCTGTGTTTTTGGGATTCTGGACAGTGATGGCAAGAGTTGTGCCATTCCAAAAGAAAATTTCCTCATCTTTGCCTTGGAGAATTCCTTGGGAAGCTTACACTTGGATCCTGAAGACCATAGCCCACCTTTCCAAGCAATAAGTGTGGGAAGATATGCCATGGCCCTGGACTATGACAGCATAAATAACAGAATTTACTTCACACAAAATTTAGAAGCTAGACATGGTCAGATTTCCTACGTCACCATGAATGCAGGGATCAGTTCTCCTGTTGTCATTGCTTCAGGTAAGTGCACTCCAGGGGCAGCTTATCTTGGAAGTACACACAACAGGATCAATACACGTGGATGACCTGGTAATTCTAAAATGCATATTGAGACTTTAATGTCTTTGTGTATGTGTGTTTGTTGGTATGTGTCCAGATATAGGGACTACTGATGGCATTGCTTTTGACTGGGTCAATAGAAGAATTTATTTCAGTGACTACACCAACCAGACAATTAACTCCATGGCTGAGGATGGGTCTAAGCGCACTGTGATAACCCACGTTACAAAGCCAAGAGCAGTTGTGTTAGATCCCTGCGGAGGGTATGCCATCGTCTTCTTTATCATATTTCTGTCTACTTATTTCTGCAGGGAGGGAGGCCTGAAATTATTTTATGTTTGTAGAGGGCCAACATTTTAAGGGGCTTGTCACACTGTAGCCACAGATTCAAGGGTGAAAGATCATGAGCGACTTCACCTGGAAAGGAAATCATACTGATGCTAGAAAGGTTGGCAGCATACTGGAAAATCAATGCTCTGACTCAGTAAATCCCTTTTTGAGCAAGTTAGTAGGTAAGAATGGAGTAGGGTTACATTTGCCATGTTAATGTCAATTTACAGTTAAAGAATGCTGCCATTCTTTTTTTTTTTTATATATATATAACTTTTTTTTTTTAAACTTTAATAGGGAACAATGTGTTTTTCCCAATCTAGTTGTGGAAGGTACAGCTCACTGGCCCATGTGGGAATTGAACCAGCAACCCTGTTGCTCAGAGCTCGCACTCTAACCAACTGAGCCACTTGGCTGCCCCCCTGCCATTCCTTTTTAACTAAATAAAATTATTAAGTTCCTTGTGGTGAATTAATTATGACTCCTTTTGGATGACTAGGTACATCTACTGGAGTTCCTGGGGTACTACTGCCAAAATCGAGAGAGCCACACTGGGAGGAAATTTCCGGGAACCCATTGTGAACAGCAGCCTGGTCTGGCCCAGTGGGCTCACTGTGGACCATGAGGAAGACCTCCTGTACTGGACAGATGCTAGTCTGTATGTGTCGCTGGTTATTCATACGGGTGTTAATAAGGAGAGTTTTCCTACCGTTTCCAAAGAAGAGAGATTTGCATAATGGATGAAAATAAAATATGCCAAATGGACATGGCCAAATAGTAGAATCACAGTTTTATGAACTATATGCTAGCTTGGTGAATATACCAGTGCAAAGTGATCTATGTTCATGAGATTGAATAATTATGAACTAAAAGGCATCTAACGATGCCTTACTTGAGTTATTTTCAGCTATAATTACAAATGGAATCACTCAGTTTATAATCTACAGGCCCCATGTAACTACCATAAAATATGAATGACTTTTAAATGCACACCAATATTTTCTCTGGGCTTTAGCGTTCAGTGTCTTATAAAAATGTTTTCCTTTACTCTTGACTTTTGGTCATCTTCTCAAATAGATTCTTCTTGAGCCAGCTCTTCTCAGCCAGTTTCATAATGTTTTCCTTAGAAACTTTTGTCAACTCTGATTTTATATTTTATGTACTTCTCCAAATAACCCCTGAAATTATTCACATTCCAATCATCCTAATGGAATAGTTGAAGAGATGAGATGATTTTGTTTATTATGGCTGCCGTCTACATGTCAGGAATCTTAATTTTTCTTGTTTATAGTATTATGCTTTTGGTCTTGTGACACTGAGCACCTAACAACCTGATCTCTTCTTCATTTTCTCATTTGAAACAAAGCAGTGTCTAAATTTAGATTATTCCAGGTAAATACCTGAAGTTACTTGGTAAATGACAAATCGAAAAAGTCATAAGGGAATGGGAAGGGAAAAGTAGTTAACATTTTATTGAGTGATTTTTATGTGCTAAACATCGAGTTCCATGTATTATTTCATAATATTCTCCTATTACTAATGTGAGCCTTGTTCCATTTATAGGATTACTTGTAGGTTATATTAATATTTGGAAATCAATGATTTATATAGACCATTGTTTGATAAGCAAACCACCAGAAGAAACATTTTTTGTCGGCACATGCTCTACTTGAGAAGAAAGTTGAGGGCTTGTGTAAAGCAATGGTTGGGCCCAGACACTGGGCTGCCGAGTATCCTTTCTGTATTACAGCATTTTGTTTTTTAAACTTTGTTTTAGGCGCAAGATTGAACGCAGCACTCTAATGGGCATAGAGCGTGAGGTCATTGTCAGCACAACCTTTCGTCCCTTTGGCTTGACTCTCAATGGCCAGTATATTTACTGGACTGACTGGTCCACAAGAAAAATTTACCGAGCTAACAAATATGATGGGTCAGGCCAGACTGCAATGACCACAAGTTTTCCCTTTCGGCTGACGGGTATTCGCTTTGTTGCAAAGGACCATCCACAGCAGTGTAGCAATCCTTGCGACCAGTTTAATGGGGGCTGCAGCCATATTTGTGCACCAGGTAAGGCATTGCCCATGGATATAGAATCAAGGAGAGTAATAATAATGATGACAACTGGTAGGGAAGCCAGAAGAAATATTAAGCTCTAACAGGAGAACAAATTTTCCTTGATTTCAGGTTAATTAAAAAGTAGATTTGGGGGGTTGTATGTTGAGAGGAAGATTTTGACAGTTTGTTTTCCTCTTAGATATGGAGCCCTCTTACGAAGGCATTTAATTAATGGAGGTAGAAAGAAAGATGGGGGTTTGGCTGCCACACTTTATGACTTGAATAGAAATTCCATCAATGAGCTTACCTTTCTTATAAAAGGATTTAATTCTTTCACTTAGGAGCTACTATTTATAATTTGAAATTTCTGGTGATATGCTGTGTGATATGTGTTTCATAGTATGTTTTGTACAGAACAAGAAATTCTTAGGAAGATGTGCCTTTTGATACTGTTGCTTTGCATATTTTGCCCTGGAGGCAGAATCATTGTAGTTGTTTCAGTGTAGATGAGAGGTAGTTTTTTTTTTTAAGATTTTTATTGGGGAATTGGGGGATGGGAACAGCGCTGGAGAACTGGGGAAGGGGAATAGACAAATTGCTTTTCTTTTGTTCTTCAGTCTAGTTGTGGAGGACGTTGCTTCACTGGCCCAAGTTGGCACCATCATTGCGTACTTCCCGGGTGAGGCAGATAGTTGCCGGCTTCTGGACGGCCATTCACAGCGGCTGCTGGCTGCTCATGCTGGCTGCTGGCTACATACGGTAGCCCGTGGCAACCCTGCTGCAGCAGGGGCTGCAGCCTAGCCATTGCTGGTGGCTCATGGCAGCCCAGCTCTGGGTTGAACTGTTGTTCAGCATCTTAGCTGTAGAGGGCAGTGTCACTGGCCCTCATATGTGGGATCTGAACTGGGGCCCTCTGGCGTCCCAAGCCAGCTCTTAACCAACACGCCACTCGGCTGGCCTGAGAGGTAGTTTTTTAAAGGTTAGGGTGAATTAGCCACATTTATTAATTGGTGGTGGTTCTTCTTGATGGAAAAATGACTCAGAATGTAGTTGAAGGGTTGATGGGAACAGTTTCCATGGCTTGTCTTATAGCACATTTCATATACAAGCTGTTACCAGTGCTATCCTGGAGGAGAAAATATGACTGGTTGCTGCACAAATCCTTTGTTTTTTCTGGGCCTACTTTTCTTCAGGGCCAAATGGTGCTGAGTGCCAGTGTCCACAGGGGCACCACTGGTATCTGGCCAACAACAATAAGCACTGCATTGTGGACAATGGTGTACGGTGTGATGATCCCAATTTCACCTGCCTCAATGGGCACTGCATCTTGGAGCAGTGGAAATGTGACAACAACAATGACTGTGGGGATGGCAGTGATGAGCTGGAGAGTGTCTGTGGTGAGTTGGACTCTTGGAGCGTTTGTTAGGAGCTAACGATGTCTTTATGTCAAGGGTGTGGTACAGAATCCTGCCGTGTGTGAATAGGTTTGAACTTTGTGCCTAAGCATCCTGTTAGAACTGAAAAATATTTACTCTGAGACTCCAGACTGCATTTCTGCTAAATCACATATAAGCTGATATACAGGGGGTGCCAAAAAAAAAATGTATACACTTGACTTGTATTCATCTTTTGGTATTGACATATATTGAGTATTACAATTTTAATAGAATTTTTTCCTTTCTTAAAATGTGTATATGTTTTTTGACACTCTCTGTCTATGCCATGGAGTTGTGTTTGATGCTTTATTAGAAAGCCCCTCTGTAGTGGTTAAGAGCAAAGGTGCTGAATTAAAATCCTGACTATGCCGTTTACACAATCTGAATAGCCCTGGGAAAGTTACTCAACCTCTCTGGGCCTCAGACATCTCATCTGTAAAATGGAGCCATTATTAGGATTCTTTTGAGATGTAAGAGAAACAATATATAAAAAGAAAGCACGAGGCTTGATGTCTGTTAAGGGTGACTTAGCATGGAACTAAGAGCTCCAATAGATGATTATTATCATTTTATTAATTTTCATAGAAGAAGGATCATTAATTCAATAATTTTACCAAAATCTTTCCCAATATTCAGCTTCTATCTGAAAGGGGTAAGTAAAACAGTGGACTTTCTTAGGGCTTTCTGAGGTTGGTTAGTGAACTTTTTCTAGTAGATTGTATAGGGGCGAAGAGTTTTGTTTTCTCCAAAGAAACTGTATTTCATGCTTTTCTGTGACTGAGATAAACTTTTAAATTGAGATGATAGAGAAATGGAGTGACTTTGCCATTTGCTTAAAAAAAAGCATCCAACATATTTTGCTTCATCTAACTAATTTAAAGTGTTGTCTCACTTTGCATGCAGTCCATTTTGCAGCCGTTTTTGCCTTGGAAGGTAAACTCAAAGTGTCTATTTTATTTGATTGCATCTTTTTAGAAATTAGGATGGTGCTTTAATCAAGAAGTTTCTTCACTATGTTTTCTTCCTTTTAGCGTTTCACACTTGCCATTCGACGGCCTTCACCTGTGACAATGGGCGATGTGTCCAATATCGTTATCGCTGTGATCACTACAATGACTGTGGTGACAACAGTGATGAGGAAGGTTGCCTGTTCAGTGAATGTAATGCCACCATGGAATTTACTTGTAATAATAAAAGGTGCATACCTCTTGCGTTTGTCTGCAATGGTGTAAACAACTGCCATGATAATGATACTTCAGATGAGAAAAATTGCCGTAAGTTTACTTAAGTACTTATTGTGCTTTGGGGTCTGAAGTCTTAGATCATAAGAGATGAAATTTTTATATAAAATCAAAGCCTTTCCAAAAAAAGTATTCATCTAAAACATAATTTCATTTAAATGTATCTACTAAATGATTTTTAAAAAACAACCCTACTTAATATTTTAATTATTCACCTAAATTTAATGGACTCATACAACTATTGACTATTTAAATAACCTTAAATATTTTATCCTTGGTTTATATATCTGTCAGTTTAAAATTTCATTGGACAAAATTTTTTATTGTGTTAAAGCTTCACCAACAGTTACTGACAGAAATTATTGCGTAAATGTGTTGTGGTTAATGTTTGTTGTGCAAAAAGCTATACAGTGCAGTGTTGACTGAAATGACCTGTCTTTTTTTTTTAAGATTTTTTTATTGGGGAATTGGGGGGATGGGAACAGTGCTGGGGAATTGGGGGAAGGGGAATAGAGAAGTTGCTGTCGTTTTGTTCTTCAGTCTAGTTGTGGAGGACATTGCTTCACTGGCCCAAAATGGCACCATCATTGCGCTCTTTTTGGGCGAGGCAGATCAGTAGCTGGCTTCTGGACGGCCGCTCATGCTGGCTGCTGGCTACACATGGTAGCCCTTGGCAACCAACTGCCCCAGGGGCTGCAGCCTATGCCCTCGCTGGCGACTAACGGCAGCCCAGCTCCAGACTGAGCTGTTGTTCAGCATCTTAGCTGTGGAGAGCAGTGTCACTGGCCCTCATATGTGGGATCCGAACCGGGGCCCTCTGGCGTCCCAAGCCAGTTCTTAACCATTGCACCACTCGGCCGGCCCATGACCTGTCTTTTTATTTTTTCTGGTAAATTGCTTTCTCATTAATTGATTTTTTTTCCAAAATTTCTGGGGTTTGCCCTTTAGCATCTTGGGAAAACAAAAGAGCAGAGTGTAAGTTCAAATATATTTTCAGTTTAGATGCATCTACATGCTCTGCTGCTTTTGTAGGTAGAGTTACCACAATATTTATTTGGATATGCTTTTAAAAGAGCTTTTTCTTATGGAAAGTTTCAATTATACACCAAAGCAGAAAGACTAATATACTTTACCCATCATCCAGGTTCAACATGGCCAATATATTTCATCCATCTCCCTCCACTGTTTTTTCTGAGTATTTTACAGCTGCTCCCAGACATGCATATTAGTGATAAAGACCTTTTGAAAAATGACTACCATGTCATTATAATGCCTACTAAATCACAATACTTAATTAATGTCCTCTAGTACTCAGCCCATATTCAAATTTTTCAGTTACCCCAAAATGTCTTTTTACAGTTGTTTTATTCAAATTAAGGTTCAGACAGTCTACACATTGATTTTGATTGTTATAACTCTTACTTTTTTTAAATTTGGGGAATTGGGGGAGGGGAACAGTGTTGGGAATTGGGGAGGGGGACCAGCCAAGTTGTTGTTCTTCAATCTTAGTTGTGGAGGATGCCAGTTGCCATTTGGCTGCCCCTTGGCAGCTCATGGCCTCTAGCTCAAGGTGCTGTGTTAAAATCTTAGATGCAGGTGGGCGTAGCCAACATCCCATGTGGGAGTCGAACCAGCAGCCTCGTTGTTAAAAGCGCATGCTCTATCCACTGAGCCATCCGGGCGGCAGCTCAGCTCAAGGTGCCGAGTTCAGTCTTAGTTGTAGGCTGGGGTAGCCCACCATCAAACAGGCAGGTCTTGTTGTTAGGAGCATGTGCTCTCACCAGCTGAGCCATCCTGCCACCTGTTGGCAGCTCAGCGGCAGCTCAGCTCTGGCGCAGCATCACTGGCCCATGTGGGAATTGAACCCACAGCCCTGTTGCTCAGAGCTCACCCTCTTAAGCTAACTCAACCAACTGAGCCACTCCGCCAGCCCTGATTGTTATAACTCTTTAGTATCTTTTATGCCACAAGTTTCCATTGTTTTAAAATGCCATTGAATTGTCTTGTGGAATGTTCCACATTCTGGATTTGACTAATTGCATAACTGAGCCATTTAATTAGTTACTTTACTCCTCTTATTTCTTACTGGTATTTAGACCTCGAGGTTTGAATACATTAGGTTCAATTTTTTGGTTAAGAATACTTCGTTGGAACTGTGTATGTCCTGTTGCATCACATTATAAGGCACATGATCCTTGATTTTTCCACTTAAAGTGACGATAAAATTAATTAGTCTATTTAGAAGTCAGCCTGAATCTTCTTCCCTTAGGAAGCTCCCATCAAAGCTTCACCCAATGGCTTTAGCATCCAGGGATGGTTGTTCCAGAAATCCATTATTTCTTTTAGGGTTACAAAATAGGCATTTAAAAATTCTGTTATTCCTTCCACATTGATTAGCTGAAGGTCCATAAAGAAGAAATTTCCCTTATCAACTGTTTTGTTACCCTGAAATACAATTATGCAGGATAAATGTGTTTGATTCTTTCTCTGTTTTTTTCAGTCTTCAGAATAATGCATTGGTGAATAAGGAGCTCTAAGTTTTTGTTTTGTTTTTAGTATTGTATTAAATTCATGGATTTTACATATTTGATGAGTCTTAATGCAGTGAAGTCATTTATTCTTTTGGGTGTTCAATTATCCTATGTCAGGACAGTGGGAGCCCTGCTTAGTTAGACATGGTCCATTTAGTTTTCAATAGCTTAGATTTGTATTAGGTTGTTGGAAAAGTCATGATGTACTTTTTCTGTTTTTCATTGCAAAAATGCGTCATGACTTTCCTGACAACCCAATACATTTCCTGTCTCACACCTGGAAGTAACTATATCCAAGGAGACCTCATTTCTTTCATGGTATTTAAAAATTACTGTAGGGTTGGGGCACTCATTCCTATTTGGTTTTCATTGCTTCTAAGCCTTTTCAGGGGCTAGGACTAGGAAATATAATTTTTTACGGTAAAATATAAATTTATAATGGTATTTTCCATTTTAATTTAAGATTACAAGTTTTTTACCTAACTTCTTAGATTTTATAATCATGCCTCTTAGGCTAAAAAACTTGGTTTCTAATAATATTAACATAATGACTTATTTGCTTTATTCTACATAATTTTAAAACAACCACACAAATATTACCATTACCAATGAATCTACTAAGTGTAATTTAAGATTTTAGGTCCTTGTTCTTAGATTATTTCCTTCTAGGGATATGCAGTTAAAAATACTGGTTTTAAAGTCCTTTGAATTTTTTTCTCTGTATGGTTATGCTATCAACTTGATTTACTATTACCTTCATTTGTTACTATTTACAAATTTTAGAATATACTATCTTTTCCCCATTTTTATTTCATTGATTTTATTTATTCAAAATAATGTACATGGTTCCAAAGTCAAATTGATATGACAAGGTACATTCACAGAAGTCTTTTATCCTTGTCCTCTTCACCCTGTTCCCTCCTTACTATTCTCAGTCCATCCACAGGGGTGACAATTTTCATTATTTTTTCATTGCTGTTTTTAATATAATCCTCTCTCTCTCTCTCTCTCTCTCTGTGTGTGTGTGTGTCTTTCTCTCCCTACACACATGCACACACACGTGCACACAAACATCATTGTTTTTCTTACATAAAAGTTTATTTTGAACCACACTTTCTTACTATTAACACTGTATCCTAGAGATCATACTATCATTCAGTATATCATTTTTATAGCGACATATTACTCCATTGTGTAGATATACCATAGTTTATTTAATTAAGAGTTGGGACTCTCCTTGATGCTATTAAATAATGGAAATGACTTAAACTGCAAAGCAAGCCTCGCCTCCCCTCCTTGCAGTATCAGCTGGAAATATCTTTCTTTACTGCAGAGTATGTGACATAAGTGTCATGAATCATATTTCTGTGATAGCTTTCAAAGTGCCTCCCTTTTGATGGTTTGAATTCTGCAAGAGATCTGTTAGTATGGACATCCTTTGTGGTATATATGTGCTGGACATGTCCCAAATGTTTACCTGGTTTTCTTTTTCAAGCTGATCGCACCTGCCAGCCTGGATTCACAAAATGTCACAGTACAAATATTTGTATTCCTCGTACTTACTTGTGTGATGGAGACAATGACTGTGGAGATATGAGTGACGAAAGCCCCACCTTTTGCGGTAATATAAGCCTGCTTCTCTTTCTGTGGCTCCAGGGATGTATGTCTTCAGCTAACACAAAGATATGTGGCCTGGGTGTATGGGCTGATTTCAATTTGTCATCTCAAATTGAACTTGTACATAACTGCAGCAGGCAGTTACTTTAGGATGTGATTGGAGCGGCATAAAAAGCCCCTCTCTGTTCTCTGGCTGGAGGCCCCACTCCATATATTTCCCCAGAGACCTGCTCTGATGCCTAACCTTCTATAATTGCAGAGCCATTTTTCTGAAAGTTGAAGGCCTTTTGTCTTCAGGAACTCTAAGGATAATTTGCATGTTAAGCCATTATATTTACTCTTAATATAGTTATAGCGAACATTCACACTTAAAGAGTTTTTCTATTTTTAAATATGTTTGAATTTCAGAAACCTTTATTTCATATTTAGCAATTTTTTTTTTTTTTTTTAGCTGAGCCATCCTGCTACCTATTGGCAGCTCAGCGGCTGCTCAGCTCGGGCTGGACTCGAACCGCTGTTGCTCAGAGC